>NW_012106697.1:4761704-4781082 GCF_000951045.1 Mandrillus leucophaeus | reverse complement strand
TCAACTATTGTAAGGCTTCCCCAACTGCCAGCTTCTATAGACCCTGGTTCTTCCCTTATTCTTACCTGTGTGGGCATCTATCTGACAGGGCTGGAGGAGGGTCTGAGGTCTACCTGCCGCCATGAAGTCACGAACATGTGAATCAGAATGCTATTCGGTTTAGGTCTAATATTGCTTCTACTGACGCCCTAACCTACAGAGTAACAGTTGACACAATCTCATTTTTGGGGGGATGTATTCCTTTTCCTTTTTAAAGAAATGTGTATAAATGTATGGTGTACAAGTGCCATTTTGTTACATGCATAGATTGCCTAGTGGCCAAGTCAGGGCTTTAGGGTACCCATCACCTAAATAATGTACATTGCATCCATAAGGCAATTTCTTGTTATCTACCCGTCTCCTGCCCCTCACTCTTCTGAGGCCCTATTGTCTATCATTCCGCTCTCTACATACATGTGGACACAATTTTTAGCACTCACTTATGAACGAAAACATGAGTTATTTGACTTTCCGTGTCTGGCTTGTTTCACTTAAGATGATGACCACCAGTTTCACCCATGTTGCTGCAAAAGACACGATGTCATTCTTTTTGATGGCCAAATAGTATTCTATTATGTAAATAACACTTTTTCTTTATCTAGTGGATTTTCTTCTTCCATTGATGGACACTTAGGTTGGCTCTATAGCTTTACTACTGTCACTGGTGCTACAGTAAATATATGAGTGAAGGTATCTTTTTGATAAATTGATTGTTTTCCTTTTGCGTAGATAACCAATAGTGGAGTTGCTGGATCAAATGATAGCTTGATTTTTAGTCTGAAAAATCTCCATACTGTTTTCCATGGAGGTTGCACTAATTTACATTCCCACCAATAGTGAATGAGTTCTTTTGTCTCTACATCCTTGCCAACATCTGTGATTTTCTGTCTTTTTAATAATAGCTATTCTGGCGAGGTAAGATGCTCTCATTGTGGCCTGGATTTGCATTTCTCTGATGATTAGTGATGTTGAGCATCTTTTCATATACCTGTAGGACATCTGTAGGTCTTCTTTTGAAAAAGGTCTATTCCTTTTTTTTTTTCTTTTTTTTTTTCTTTTTTTTGCCTACTTTAAAAAGTACATCGAAATGGGATTATTTGTCTTTGTTGTTGTTGAGCTGTTTGAGCTCCTTGTGAAGTCTGGATATGAGTTCCCTGTTGGATGAATAGTTTGCAAATATTATCTCCCATTCTGTTGGTTGTCTGCTCACTCTGTTGATTATTTCTTCTGCTGTACAGAAGCTCTTTAGTTTAACAAGTCCCATTTGTCCGTTTTCGGTTTTGTTGCCTGTGCTTTTGAGCTTGCAGTCCACAATGCCATTTGGTGTGAAATAGTACTAGGGAGTGCTTTCCAACCTTCTCCATGTCAGGGCACATACAACAAATGACACATTCGGCCAGCCGCAGGGGTCAGCGCGGAGGCTCCTGGAGACGGATTCTCCTACCTAGGCCGCCGGAGGACGCCTCTCACACTGCGATCCCCCCGCTCCCGCTTAGGGCGGACAAGAAACTCGCCTTGTTTTTTATTGGAATCACTGGAATTACTGGACCTAAGGAAGGATGTCTATCCCAAGAAGCCGAGAAGCAGGGGCGGGCGCATCCCTGGCAAGGGTGACTTTTGAGGAAAAGCGGCAGGCTGATGTGGTCAAGCTCCTGGGCACCCCTGGTCTACGCGGCCCGGGGAGCATCGGGAGCCTGGCAGAAGGGACATGGCAGCGGGCGCCTGGACGGCAGAGGGGGGCGGAGAACAGTACTGGGACAGCGCGCTCCCATCTCCTGCTGTTCTGAGAGCCTCCTCCCCTGCTTCCTGCCCCAGAAAGCCCCATGCTTTCCCCCACGGGCAAGCTCAGCATGGCTGTGACAGGTCTGGGTCCGGTGATGCTCAGCTTGGGAGATGCCAAAGAATCCGAATGTGAGGCCTAGCGCCCGCAGACACCCTTGAGGTGGGGGGTACTGTTTGCTCTCCAAGTCACCAGCCAGGTCGTGCACCACGCCAGGACAACTCCGCAGGGCTGAGACACGTGGCTTCCCTGGACCCAGCTCCTGGGCAGCACGTTCCATGTGTATGCCCTGAAATCACACCAACACATGCAGCCAACCCCGAGACTCAACCCCAAGGCCAGGACACGGGGCCGGTGCCTGGAGCAGCACAACGGGGTGCCCAGCTGTGACCCTGCCTACCTGGCAACCCTGAGTCTGGTGGCACTGGAGGCTCAGCGCCACAATGATCCTTTCTTGAGTTACAAAAAAAAAAAAAAAAAAAAGAGTTTAACAAATGAAGGCCATTGTTCTTACTTTTTAAAGAAAGGACTGACTGCTTAGGGAGCTGCAGCCACTTAGCCCTACCTGACCTCCAAGAGCGAAGGGGCAGAGTCCCCACCTGTCACCATCTGCAGGACAGCCATGCTCCGCTGCACTCTCATTGGCTGGGAACCTCCAGCACTGGCTTTAGGCCCCATTGTGGACCCAAAGCGAAACTCTGAAAATAGAAATAAAGCAGCTCATGCTCCAGCAAACAAATACTACGATTTATGTCTACTGGAAGAAATGAGTAAGCAACCTCTCAAAAGTCAGAATCCAACTACAGCATGTGCACAAAACCACTCACCCTGCCCCCAGACAGGCACAGATGTCGACTCTGCCTCTCCTTCACTGTTCTAGTTTTCCTCACGAGCCCATGCCCACTGGGTAATAGGAAAAGCAAACTGAACTGCGTTTAGCATGAGCTGGTAAACTTAGTCTGTTTGCAATAATAGAAACTACTCTAGTGTCAAACAAATGCTCAGCCCCTTAGCAAAGACGTGCAGATGTTCAGATTTGATTGCCCTCCCTGGCTGCATGGCAAGGTGATGCCTGCGCTCTGGATACAGTGGCCATTATAAATCATCTTCCAAAAAGGGCACTTTTTTCATTTTTAGAAACAAGTGCCTGGTTTAGCATGCAATGCAAATAAAAATAACGTGCCACTGTCCGTGTGCCCAAACCATCCTCAGGTAACTGCGGTTAGCAGTGTCCTTCCAAATATGCTCCCTGCATAGAGGAACCTTACACACGTAGGTGAGCTTTCTCTCGTTATTACTTGGAATTACAGCATGCACCTTATTCTACAGTATTTATTTTTTAACCATTCACGTCAGATCCATCCGAGATGTGTTTGAGAGAGAAAGAGGACACTATTAATAATTACGCCAGGACAGCAGGTGATGTTTGTTCACTCTCGTTAGAGAGGAGAGGTGTGGCTTAGGCAAACTCATGGCAGAGCAGACAGTGAGGCCCATTTTGTGTCCTGTATTTACACGCCAGTCTGTGCAACAGAGTGGCTGGGTTGGTCCCCTTCCTGCACTGTGGTTGCCCTCTGAGGTGTGACTGGCCTCCTCTGGCCTTTTGGGGTGATGCTCTGCAGGCCGCGGTGGAGTCTGAGGACCTGGAAACTGTTTTCTGGTTTTGGTGTCTGATTCACTAAGGCTTGTTTGAAGCCACCCGAGATCTCTGTGTGCCAAGGCGTCTCAATATGGCTGTGTGCCCTTCATGTGGCTCAGGGGAACTGTCAGGACTCCAGGGTGCCACATGCAGGTCCTTGCACCCTACAGCCCCGCCTTGGACTTAACTGTCATCCACTTGCACCATTTTGGGTGTGGTGCTGAGCTGGAATTCTCTGGAACCAGAAACTTCCCCTTCCTCTGCCCAGAAAAGCAGAAAATCAAGGTTCCCAGGCTCACTGATCTGGGTATTTCTAAAGCCTCTCTCCTCCTGCTTGACAACTGTCCTGAGAGAAGGGATAAACCGACATCCCAGATTTTGTCATCCGCTCCCGCTTAGGGCGGACAAGAAACTCGCCTTGTTTTTTATTGGAATCACTGGAATTACTGGACCTAAGGAAGGATGTCTATCCCAGGAAGCCGAGAAGCAGGGGCGGGCGCATCCCTGGCAAGGGTGACTTTTGAGGAAAAGCGGCAGGCTGATGTGGTCAAGCTCCTGGGCACCCCTGGTCTACGCGGCCCGGGGAGCATTGGGAGCCTGGCAGAAGGGACATGGCAGCGGGCGCCTGGACGGCAGAGGGGGGCGGAGAACAGTACTGGGACAGCGCGCTCCCATCTCCTGCTGTTCTGAGAGCCTCCTCCCCTGCTTCCTGCCCCAGAAAGCCCCATGCTTTCCCCCACGGGCAAGCTCAGCATGGCTGTGACAGGTCTGGGTCCGGTGATGCTCAGCTTGGGAGATGCCAAAGAATCCGAATGTGAGGCCTAGCGCCCGCAGACACCCTTGAGGTGGGGGGTACTGTTTGCTCTCCAAGTCACCAGCCAGGTCGTGCACCACGCCAGGACAACTCCGCAGGGCTGAGACACGTGGCTTCCCTGGACCCAGCTCCTGGGCAGCACGTTCCATGTGTATGCCCTGAAATCACACCAACACATGCAGCCAACCCCGAGACTCAACCCCAAGGCCAGGACACGGGGCCGGTGCCTGGAGCAGCACAACGGGGTGCCCAGCTGTGACCCTGCCTACCTGGCAACCCTGAGTCTGGTGGCACTGGAGGCTCAGCGCCACAATGATCCTTTCTTGAGTTACAAAAAAAAAAAAAAAAAAAAGAGTTTAACAAATGAAGGCCATTGTTCTTACTTTTTAAAGAAAGGACTGACTGCTTAGGGAGCTGCAGCCACTTAGCCCTACCTGACCTCCAAGAGCGAAGGGGCAGAGTCCCCACCTGTCACCATCTGCAGGACAGCCATGCTCCGCTGCACTCTCATTGGCTGGGAACCTCCAGCACTGGCTTTAGGCCCCATTGTGGACCCAAAGCGAAACTCTGAAAATAGAAATAAAGCAGCTCATGCTCCAGCAAACAAATACTACGATTTATGTCTACTGGAAGAAATGAGTAAGCAACCTCTCAAAAGTCAGAATCCAACTACAGCATGTGCACAAAACCACTCACCCTGCCCCCAGACAGGCACAGATGTCGACTCTGCCTCTCCTTCACTGTTCTAGTTTTCCTCACGAGCCCATGCCCACTGGGTAATAGGAAAAGCAAACTGAACTGCGTTTAGCATGAGCTGGTAAACTTAGTCTGTTTGCAATAATAGAAACTACTCTAGTGTCAAACAAATGCTCAGCCCCTTAGCAAAGACGTGCAGATGTTCAGATTTGATTGCCCTCCCTGGCTGCATGGCAAGGTGATGCCTGCGCTCTGGATACAGTGGCCATTATAAATCATCTTCCAAAAAGGGCACTTTTTTCATTTTTAGAAACAAGTGCCTGGTTTAGCATGCAATGCAAATAAAAATAACGTGCCACTGTCCGTGTGCCCAAACCATCCTCAGGTAACTGCGGTTAGCAGTGTCCTTCCAAATATGCTCCCTGCATAGAGGAACCTTACACACGTAGGTGAGCTTTCTCTCGTTATTACTTGGAATTACAGCATGCACCTTATTCTACAGTATTTATTTTTTAACCATTCACGTCAGATCCATCCGAGATGTGTTTGAGAGAGAAAGAGGACACTATTAATAATTACGCCAGGACAGCAGGTGATGTTTGTTCACTCTCGTTAGAGAGGAGAGGTGTGGCTTAGGCAAACTCATGGCAGAGCAGACAGTGAGGCCCATTTTGTGTCCTGTATTTACACGCCAGTCTGTGCAACAGAGTGGCTGGGTTGGTCCCCTTCCTGCACTGTGGTTGCCCTCTGAGGTGTGACTGGCCTCCTCTGGCCTTTTGGGGTGATGCTCTGCAGGCCGCGGTGGAGTCTGAGGACCTGGAAACTGTTTTCTGGTTTTGGTGTCTGATTCACTAAGGCTTGTTTGAAGCCACCCGAGATCTCTGTGTGCCAAGGCGTCTCAATATGGCTGTGTGCCCTTCATGTGGCTCAGGGGAACTGTCAGGACTCCAGGGTGCCACATGCAGGTCCTTGCACCCTACAGCCCCGCCTTGGACTTAACTGTCATCCACTTGCACCATTTTGGGTGTGGTGCTGAGCTGGAATTCTCTGGAACCAGAAACTTCCCCTTCCTCTGCCCAGAAAAGCAGAAAATCAAGGTTCCCAGGCTCACTGATCTGGGTATTTCTAAAGCCTCTCTCCTCCTGCTTGAGAACTGTCCTGAGAGAAGGGATAAACCGACATCCCAGATTTTGTCATCCTTGGTTCCTCTCTCTTTCCCTTCCTCGTGCAACCTCTCAGTTCCAGAAAATGCAGGCTGTCCATTTCCTCCACGTCAGAACCTCCTGCTAAGGATGCCACTGAAGGACTGGAGGGATTTCTCTACACTGATCTGGGCCTATGATCTGGGTCATCTAATTTGGTTTTTGACTTACTAAGAAAACCAGAAAACCCTCTCAATAGCAATCTGCTTGCCAGCTGATTATCTTCTACAGGCAGAAATAGAAATTCAACGTGACGGTCAGCGCTGAGCAGAGATGCCACGGTGGTGGTGGGTACTGTGTTCCGCTGAAGCACTCCACTCGAGTCTGTCAAAGCCAGCAAGCCTTGAGTAGTTACAGAAATGGAAGCATTGCCAAGATCTGCTTCATTCTTTGGCTGTTGAATGGGTGGCGTATGGCCCCTGAGCTCACCACAAGGAAAGAGAGAAAGAAAAGTGAAAAAGAGGGCTCCCACCACCCACCTACCTGCTGCCGTTCCAGCTCATCAAAAACAAAAGTCTAAAACAGTTGCTGGAAAGTACCTTGCATGATTCCCTTCACAGAAACAGCTGCACAGCGACCACTGGACACCAGGCAAACATTCTCCCATTGCTTCTCCTGCCTTCAGCCTCCCTTCATCTTGCTTCTCCCGTAAGCCAAGCATCAGATCTCATTTCCCTCTGAATTCTCCTACTTCTCCCGGCACTTTAGAAAACCGAGTCCTGTCCCCAGAGCCCCTGGTCAGTGGTCCCGGCACACCCAGGAGGAAACAGCAGGGTGGGGGCCAGCCAGTGGGTGGAAGGGGCACAGGAGTGGGAGAAGGCAGGCCTGGGACTGAATCTCAGTGCAAATGCATGACCTGCAACAATTTATGTATTCCAAGTCTCGGTTTCCTTATTTGTAAAATAAGAATATTATCGTCTACTTAATGGGCTGTGGGAGTTAAATATGCTCAGGAGTGTATAACTGATTCTCTGTGAAGAGACCAGTCCTTGTGTGAACAAGCCAACCATGCTTTTGTGAACAAATGTGCACCTGGAAGAGTCAGTCCTTCAGGATAGATCCCGAGCTGCTAACTGGGCCCACATTTATAACAGAGCCAAGTGGCCCTTTGCTGGCTAGAGGTCACAGACGCACTCTGAGTTCTGGGAAAATCTACACCTATGTTTAACTGTGGACTTTCAGAGCTTTCCTGAACCAACCAATCAGAACTCCCCCACCTTGGCCAATCAGGGCTTAGTTGTGTCAACCAATCAAAACTCAGCTGCATCGATCAATCAGAACTAAGCAAGTTTGAATCCTTTATTTGCATAAACAGACCTGATTTAGAACCTACAAAAGCCAAACGCTCTCTTTGTTCTCTGAAATGCACACGTTCCTTATACAGGAAGACAGTGTCTCCCGAGTTTGCAAACTGTTCACTGTAATAAAGTGTCTTTCCTCCAAATTCCTTTTCAGAGAACTTTTGTTCAAACTTCAAACTACGTAGCTGCACCCAGGTGCCACAGCTGAGCTCTGGGGACATAGCTATGACCTTTATTGCTGATTTTTTTTTTTCCAGGGCACTGCCTGCACAATTTCAAAAACAGAATTTAAATTAATCCATGGGAACAATTTTTATATCTAATTAAACGTGTTAGAGTTAATTAATGCAACAAACAACAAATATGTTCAACTGCAAAGAGCTTGGGACCACGAGTTCAAAAGCCAGCTAAAAGCCCTACCCAATATTATGACCTTGAGCAAGTCATCCAACTTCCCGAATGTTAATTTCTTTATCTGCAAACACAGGGTCAGAACCAGAGGGTCTCTGAGCACCCCTCAGCTATACAGGCCTTGATTTCTAATAACATCTAAGAATGCAGCTGGCTGCTGTTTTTCCTTTTCTAATATTCTCTGGTCATTACTTGGATCACTGACTTTTGAGTCCTTTACTGAATATGAGACTCTAACCCCTGGTCCTCAGTTCCCCAGGTCCCCTAGTCCCTTCCATAGACACAATCTTCCAACTTCCCTTTTCAGTTCATACCTATAAGGAGGGTATGCTAATGAGAGCTGGGCAGACTCAACTGAAAGATTAGCCAGTGGCTCCCTATTACTTCAATCCCCTTGCTCTTTTTCTTCTCCTGAAAAGAAGCCATTCATACTCTCCCTGCCTCATGCTACAATCATGCCATTTGAGAACTGTTCCAAACAGAGGCTCCTTGGCTCTTCTGACAAACCCATTCAAGACACTCTTTTAAACAGTAACCAGATTCTTGATTCATTAAAGACCCATATAGAAATGTTCCAACTAGTGTCTCTCTGTCGCTGTGCCCCTGTCTGTCTTAGAAAGGGCCCCATGTGGCACTGTCTCCAACAGAGCATGCACTGGGTGGATAACTCCAACCCCATCTTCAAAGCTAAGAGGAGGTGAAATCATCAGCCAAGCAGGATTCCTGAAGTTGCCTGTATGTAACATGAGAGTTGCAACAACAAAAACAATTTTAACAACTGCACTGAAGTGTTTTGGGGGCAGTTGGAAAAAAATGAAATAATATAAATCTTGCCATTCAAAGTGAGGTCTAAGAACCAGTAGCATTGGCCATCATCTGGGAGTCTTTGAGGAACACAGACTCTTAGGCCTACTCCAGAATTACTGAATTGAAATCTGTATTTTGTCAGAATCTGTAGGAGATTCCAACGTACATTAACATTTGAAAAGCAGTGATCTAAGATACTATAAAAAAACTAGAGGAACTCTGTGTTGAAAAGTCAAGAATTTATGTTGCCAGCTCTTAAGTAAAACAATCTCCAAGAAAGGTATCATTACATGTGAATTTAGATTCATTTTTTAAAAAGGTTTATTTTATTTTTCTAGAGACAAGGTCTCACTATGTTGCCCAGGCTGGAGTGTGGTGGCTATTTACAGGTTTGATCCCACTGCTTATCAGCACAGAATTCTTATCTGTTCTATTTTAACCTGGGCAGGTTCAGCCCTCCTTAGGCTACCTGGTGGTTCCCCACTCCCAGAAGGTCACCATATTGATGCTGAACTTAGTGCAGACACCCAATGGGCATACCACACGACAGCCCAGAACTCTTGGGCTCAAGCCAACCTTCCTCCCTTAGCCTCCTGAGTATCTGGGAATACACGCGTGTGCCACCACACCTGGCATACATTCATATACTATATGACTGAGACAAGTATACAAAGATCCTCCTCTCTTCCTCTTGCGTTCTAATGGTAATGGGAAGAGCTGTAGACATGAAAAAGCTTAGTGTAGGCAAAGAGATGCTAGAAGGTTTCCTTAGGTGGAAAAGAAAAAAGTCATAAAATTGGAAAGGAAGAAAGGAAAAAGATGAAAAATGTTGGAAGAGCAGCTTCTGGGATGAATGGAATTTAATAAAACTTTGCTGAGATGGGGTATGACTTTGCCGTCTGCTTTTGGAGTTGGTTTTATTTTATTTTATTTTTCAGATATAATGGCACATGGAAGTGTGTCATAAAGTGGGAGAAAAAGTGCAAGAATTTCCCAAGACCCATATGTAAGGTTTTCTGTAATTCACTTTGTATGCTACAACTGTTTTCCCTGCATAGTGCCAGGAAAATATAAAAATGTGAAATGAAAAAATTTTGTTTTAGAGTTTAAAGATACTTTGGATGTCATGACTCCAATAATACTACCTTACAGATGAACATTTGTATTAGTCCATTCTCATGCTGCTATGAAGAAATACCTAAGACTGGATAATTTATAAAGAAAATAGTTTTAATTGACTCACAGTTTCACATGGGTGGGAAAGCTCAGGAAACTTACAACCGTGGTGGAAGGCACTCTTCACAAGGCAGCAAGAGAGATAATGAGTTTGGAGTGAAGGGGAAAGCCCCTTATAAAACCATCGGATCTTGTGAGAACTCACTCATGGTGAGAACAGCATGGGGGAAAATGCCCCCATGATTCAATTATCTCCACCTGGTCCTGCCCTTGACACATGGGGATTATTACAATTCAAGGTAATATTTGGGTGGGGACCCAGAGCCAAACCATATCATTCTGCACTGGCTCCTCCCAAATCTCATGCCCTCCCATTTCGAAACAGAATCATGCTCTTCCAACAGTCCCTTAAAGTCTTAACTCATTCCAGTGTTAACCCAAAAGTCTAAGTCCAAAGTTTCACCTGAGACAAGGCAACTCTCTTCTGCCTATCAGCCTGTAAAATCAGAGGCAAATTAGTTACTTCTAAGATACAATGGGAGTACAGGCATTGGGTAAATGGTCCCCTTCCAAATTGACCCAAACAAAGGGGCTACAGGCTCCATGCAAGTCCAAAATCCAGCAAGGCAGTTATTAAATCTTAACGCTCTGAAATGATCTCCTTTGACTCCATGTCTCACATCTAGGGCACACTGATGCAAGAGATGGGCTCCCATGGTCTTGGCAGCTCTGCCCCCATGGCTTTGCAGGGTACAGCCCTTCCTGCCTGCCTTCACAGGCTGGCATTGAGAGTCTGCGGCTTTTCCAGGAGCACAGTGTAAGCTGTTGGTGGATCTACCATTCTGGGGTCTGAAGGATGGTGGCCCACTAGGCAGTGTCCCACTGGGAACTGTGTGTGGGGGCTCCAACTCCACATTTTCTTTCCACACTGGCCCAGCAGAGGTTCTCCATGAGGGCTCCACCCCTGAAGCAGACTTCTGCCTAGACATTCAGGCATTTCCATACATCCTCTGAAATCTAGTTGGAGGTTCCCAAACCTCAATTCTTGACATCTATGCACCTGCAGATTCAACACCGTATGGAAGCTGCCAAGGCTTGAAGCAATGGCCTAAGCTGTATCTTGTCCCCTTTTAGCCACAGCTGAAACTGGAATGGCTGGGATGCAGGTCCCCAAGTCCCAAGGCTGCACAGAGTAGCAGGTCCCTGGGCCAGGCCCAGGAAACTATTTTCCCCTCGTAGGCCTCCAGGCTTGTGATGGGAGGGGCTGCTGTGAAGTTCTCTAACATGTCCTGGAGACATTTTCCCCATTGTCTCAGTAATTAACATTCAGCTTCTCATTACTTATGCAAATTTCTGCAGTCTGCTTGAATTTCTCCCCAGGAAATGGGCTTTTCTTTTCTATCAC
Organism: Mandrillus leucophaeus; assembly: GCF_000951045.1. Lineage (NCBI taxonomy): Eukaryota > Metazoa > Chordata > Mammalia > Primates > Cercopithecidae > Mandrillus > Mandrillus leucophaeus. The sequence goes on along the minus strand of NW_012106697.1, from coordinate 4,769,812 downwards.
AGCATCAGGCTGAAAAATTTCCAAACTTTCATGCTCTGTTTTTCTTGAACACTTTGTCCCTTAGAAATTTCTTCTGCCAGGTATCCTAAATCATCTCTCTCAAGTTCAAAGTTCCACAGATCTCTAGGGCAGGGGCAAAATGCCACCAGTCTCTTTGCTAAAGCATAGCAAGAGTGACCTTTATTCCAGTTCCCAACAAGTTCCTCATCTCCATATGAGACCACCTCAGCCTATACTTCAATGTCCATATCACTATCAGCATTTTGGTCAAAGCCATTCAACAAGTCTCTAGGGAGTTCCAAACTTTCCCACATCTTCCTGTCTTCTTCTGGGCCCTCTAAACTATTTCAACCTCTGCCTCTTACCGAGTTCTAAAGTTGCTTCTACATTTTTGTGTTCCAGTATAGCAGCACCCCACTCCTGGTACCAATTTACTATATAAGTCTGTTCTCACACTGCTATGAAGAAATACCTGATACTGGGTAATTTATGATGAAAAGAAGTTTAATTGACTCACAGTTCCACGTGACTGGGGAGGTCACAGGAAACTTACAATCATGGCAGAAGGCACCTCTTCGCAGGGCAGCAGAAGAGAGAACGAGTGTACTGGGAAGAGGAAAGCCCTTTATAGAAGCTTCAGATCTCGTGAGAACTCACTCATTATCATGAGATTGGCATGGGGGAAATTGCCCCCATGATTCAATTATCTCCACCTTGTCTCACCCCTGACACATGGGGATTATTACGATTCAAGGTGAGATTTGGATGGGGACACAGAACCAAACGATATCAACACCTTTTAGTCTTGACACTCAAAGTACTTGCCCAAATCCACAGGGAAAAGCTTGGCTCAGTTGCTGGGGTGTGCCATTCACACATTCATCACAAAGTAAAATAATGCCATAACAAAACTGAACACGTGACTCTTTTTCTGAAAACTTTTAAAGCATTAGATCTATCAAGCATCATGCACAGCTCAAGAGGAAACACTATCTGGAAATTCCCCAACTCCCTGGGAAATTCCCAGCTGGCTCCCTGTACACTGCAGATACCTGAAGTGGTTTTGAAGAGTGGGCAGCTAAGACTTAAATGAAGAAGAATTTCTCCCCTGCAAGGATGACCGAGAACCCAGCCACTCTGTTTCCTTCCTGACTAGAGTCCTCTTCTCCACTGGTGGGCACTGACCCCTGCAGAAGCTGCCCTAAGCTTCTGGGACCCAGCAGCACCTTTGACGTGGTGGTCGGGGCTCCCAGTAACATCTCCTTTCTCTGCAGCATCCAGCTCTTAGACTCTGAAAAGCACAGAGCTTTCCCCACTTCCTTTAATAAACTCAGGAAAGAGTGCGGCTTGCATGGACTATTTCAGCAATCTGGAACACTTAACAGGCCCAAATACTTTTCTGTTTCATGCCTCAGCCCAACTCAGGCAACTCCTATTTTCCTCCTGGAAATGAGAAGTGGACATCCAGGAAGGGCTGTGGAAGAGGCAGAAGTCAAGAGGCCGCGGGTAACTGGGGCAAGTCGAGTGGTTCTGAGGACCAGTATTAAGGTGTGGGCAGCAGAGCAGCAGCGAGGGTGGGGTGGACAGTGGAGTAATAAGAGGGACGGTCACTGAGGGGCAGCTCCACCTGCCCCAGCTGTTGGTCTCAAAAATAAACCAAGCCAGATGCTAGTTAAGTGGTAAAGAAAGACTGTAATATCTATTGCAATAGGGAGAAGGCCCAGTGCGAACTGAACTCCAGTTTGATTTGTGCAGTACAGACTAGGCATTTCAAAGGGAAAGTGAGAGAATTGGGCGGGGGTGACCAGGGCTCAGTGGGGTCAGGGAAGTGGAAAATTACAAAAAGCAGAGGGGGCTTGGTCCATGAGAAACTCACCTGGGTTTGTTAACAGCCTCCCTCACAGAATGGCGCACAGGGCCCGATCTCCAGGTGTTGGCTGGAGCAAATGGCAAACTTCTTTGGCAGCCTTGGGTGTCCTTGGGAGGCACCTAAGGGGGCTGGGGCCACCTAGGGATGCGGCCCTGAGCTGTGAGAAGCCATGCTAGTGTTTGTCCAAGTCTTCGTAGGCCAGGGTTGAGCCTGAGGTGGTCTCCTTCATACTGAGTGTCTTCAACAGTAGCTTTGATTCTGGGGCCAGGCCACTAAACACACAGAGCTGACAGGGCTGTGCTGAGCTGGGAGCCTGAGCACACGATTCAGTGTCCTTGGGGTAGAGCTCAGGAGGGTGATCCTAGATTTCAGCCCCTAACTAGTATGCCCAGAAGGGGACAGGGGCGGCCCACTCAGGAGCCACGGCCACATCCAGGCTTTGGGGTGGAGTTGGGGCTGGCTCTTGGTTCTGCCGCTCCCGGGGGGAGGGTAAACTCTTTCCTCTGAGCCTCCATTTCCTTGCTTGCAAAATGAGGACAGGGCCCTTCTCCTGGGGCTGGTGGATCAGAGAGAAGCATTCCCGTAACGAGAGTAGCACCTATTTAGCATTCAATAAATGCTCATTCCTCTCCTCTTCCTTCGGAGGAAAGTTCAGGCGGTGTCTGATTTAATAAACAGGTTAAAGACCAAAATGCCCCCTGTAAGTTGGTTTGTAATTTGGAAATGTATTTTATTTAGATTCCCATGACCACTCATAAACACTCATTTATGTTGTGTGTAACTTAGAAACATGTTATATTTAGATTCCCAAGACCACTCACATTCGTTTATGCCAAATATGGACACTTCACCACAGGCTTATAACAAAAAGTACAGAAGCAAAAAACCAACCTTTTTGCCAGCCTGTTTTGATGTGCCAGGTTTGTGAGTGAGGGGCCCGAACTGTGGAGGGTGCCCATGCTGGCGCCTCCCCGCGAGAGTGCCGAGGCCGAGAACCTGAGCTCAGCTCTTGTCGCCTCACCCGGGTTCCTATGAATGTTAAGAGAACACAGCTTAGTGTCAGCTTTGAGTTCACATTTTGCCTCCCCTGCTGAGTAATTTTGTGGCATGGGGCAAGTCATTTAACCTGTCTAAGCATCGGCTCCCTCATCTGTGAAATGGGCTAAGAACAGTTACTCCTCAGAGGGTTCTTTCGAGGGTTAAATGAGAAAACTCATGAAAAGTGCTTGGTGGAGTATCTGGCCAATCACTAGGCCAAGTGTCCCCTTGGGGCATTCATCTTCCTGCTGCAAGAGTTTGCTGGGTTGGCGTGGTGGCTCATGCCTCTAATGCCAGCATTTTGGGAGGCGGAGGCAGACCGATCTCTTGAGCCCAGGAGCTCGAGATTAGCCTGGTCGACATGGCAAAACTGCATCTCTACAAACAATCCAAAAGTTAGCCAGGCATAGTGGTGCGCTCCTGTAGTGCCAGGTACTTAGGAGGCTGAGGTAGGAGGATTGCTTGAGCCTGGAGGTCAAGGCTGTAGTGAGCTGAGATAGATTGCACCACTGCACTCCAGCCTGGGCAACAGAGAATGACCCTGCCTCAAAAAAAAAAAAAAAAAAAAAAAAAAAAAGAGAGAAAGAAAGAAGAGCCTGTGCACTAGTGGTGTTCAGGGAATGTCTGGAGACCTGATCTCAAGCGCTGCCTTGGTGTCTGGGCTGCCTCCCGCCTGGAGGCATGAAGCTCAGGAACAGAAGGTGGGAGGGGAGCGGGACTCCCCCAGACTTCACGACAGCCTCCTTTACAACAGCCACAGATCGGGATGGAATGGTGGGGTTTCTGCTGAGCAACTTTTAGAGACTGAATAGGTGTGGAGCCAGAGGAAACAGAGCTCTAGAAAACAACTGGCCTCGTAGTTGTTTCTGGAAACCCAGGTAGGAAACAGCATCAAGCTTTGAGGCTTCCTAGGAGTCAAAACTCTGGTCTTGGCTCACAGTGACTGAGAAGTGAAGGGTAGCTGAAACTGCAGAGTCACAAAGGACATTCTTATTTCATCCCAATGAATGCTTTTTGTTGGGGAAGGATGAGATTCTAGAACCAAATTGCCCATTGTTGATGCATCTGTGAGGCCAGGAGAATCCATGGGTTTTGACCTATAACCCTGGCAAGTATTAAATGTGATGATGGTGACTGTGTACCCAGGCAGCTAGCCTCCTCATTGATTGATTGAGTGACTGATTCATTGATTGATTGATTCATTCAGTCATTCACCAAACGTGCTCCCGTGGTATGCTGGACACTGTTCTAGTACTGCAGGCACCACAGGGACTGAAGCAGGAAAACCCCTGCCTGCCTCAGGGGACCGAGCGGACAGAGATATGCTCCTGCCCTTTGGAAATAATTCCAGAGTATGGAGTGCAGGAAGGAATCAAGAAGAAGGAGGAAAAAGGACAATAAAAGAAACATACAAGCAGGAGGGGAGTGCCAGAGATGAAGACGCCCGGGTCAGAGCCCAGAGGAATCCACCACGTGGCTTGAGTGCGTCTGGTTATTACCATGGTTACTGGCCCTGATGGCCACCCCTGAAGCAAAAAGCCCATTTCTGTAACATTCATAGATGACAGTTCCAAAGCCTCTGTGTGGGTTGACTAAAATCTGCTAGTGAACGTTTAGTGCTGAGAAAATGACCCAGAAATTCTCAACATTTGATTTTCTCTCCAAGACTGGGCATATCTACAAAAAATTCAAACATTTTACACAAAGGGTGATGGGGATTTCATTTGACCCTGTGATGCATTTATCAAAATACGGTTGCAGATTAGAAAGCAAGTCATGTACGTGGAAAAAGAGGGTTGAGGGCCTAGGAAAGTCTGAACACAGTCGTTGCTGGGTCAGGCCTTGGGGAGGGGAGCTGCCACATGAAGACGCCCAAGTCAGCAGGAAGCCTTGAGCCTGTGGGCACTGGATGGGCACAGTTTCAGGCAGAGAATGATTACGTGTGACTAAGGTTAACTTAGCACTTTGCCATTTTCCCAGGGACCAGCTGTACCCACCCGACCTCCAAGAGCACTCTCCATGCCATGCACAGGGCATTGAGTGGACGCCTGCCTCATTTCTCCAGCATGGAAAGTCATTCCCAGGATTCTGGGGGCAGCGGAGAGGCCCTTCCCCTTCCAGCATAGGCAAGTCAGGCTGTTTGGGAAGCAGCTCAACTCAAGCCGCGCCTGTCACAGGTGCCCTCTCCCAGCCCCTCCCTTGTTCCCACCTGCACTTCACCTTACTTTCTATCTAGATACATGTCAGATTCTCTCAAATCCAGCAGCCACCATGCCTGGCCTCACCAAGCGCTTGCATCATCTGAGCTATTTCAGTATAAATATTGAAAAAGAAAAGTATCCTTTTCCACTGATTTCAGCCAAGGCAGTTGATAATTTTTTAAGAAGATTGCTCAGTAGAGTAAGAAGGAAATGGGAAGAAAAATTCAAAAGCTTAGATGTGGATGAGCTTACAAAGCATAGGCATCTCTTACAAGCACCTAAATTCTCCTTCCAGGCTGACTTGGGCTCAGGGCACGGGCTGCAGGCGGTGGGAAACCAGACTAAGCTTTTTGCCTTTTAAAGTAAATTTAGTTGACACTGATTGGACTTCATGTCCTTTCAGAACCTGCTTGGAAAGTTAGAAGAATGGGACTGGGGTAATTTTCAGGCCATCCTCCTGCTTTGTAGCTATGCTGTAGTTTTGATCCCCCTGCCCTGGTTCTCTCCACTGGATGAAGACAATGCACTCTACCTGACCTGCTCGTCCTCCTCAGAGCAGTGTCTTATGCCATGCACCCCGCTCCCACACAGAATGAGAGATAGATGGACGGATGGAAGGATGGATGGATGGATGGATGGATACAGAGATGGATGTATGGAGGGATGGATGGATGGAGAGATGGATGGATGGATGGATGGATGGATAAACAGATGGATTGGTGGATGAATAGATAGATCGATAGATAGATAGATGATAAACAGATGGATAAATAGATGGATAGTGGGATAGATGGAAAGATAGATGGGCAGACAGATGGATAAATGGATGCATGGATAGATGGATGGATAGAGGGATATACAGAAAGATAGATGGATAAACGGATGGATAAATAGACAGATGATAAATAGATGGATGGATCGATAGGTGGATGGATAGAGGGATAGATGGAGAGATAGATGGATAAATGGATGGATAGATAGATAGATAGATAGATAGATAGATAGATAGATAGATAGATAGATAGATAGATGAATACATGGATAAACAGATGAATGGATAAATGGATGCATGGATGGATGGATAGAAGGATATATAGAAAGATAGAAGGATAAACGGATGGATGAATAGACAGATGATAAATGGATGGATCAATAGGTGGATAGAGGGATAGATGGAGAGATAGATGGATAAATGCATAGATAGATAGATAGATAGATAGATAGATAGATAGATAGATAGATAGATAGATGAATACATGGATAAACAGATGAATGGATAAATGGATGTATGGATAGATGGATGGAGGGATAGGCAGGTGAATAGAGGGATATCTATATGGATAGATGGAAAAATTGATGGATGGATAGATAGGTAGGTTGATGGATGCAATGGATGGATTAGATAGATAGGAGAAATAGTAGCTGTTTGAATATTCACAATAATAAGAACTCAGCAGAGGCCCTGGAGAGCATGTAGGAACTGCTGGAGTGGTGTCCCTAAGTAGGTAAGAGGCCATGGACTTAGCACACAAGTGAAGCAGCAGCCTTCAGCAGGTATGTGTTCAGGGAAGGAGGTATGGTTAAGGCTGATCAGCCAGCGTTTGTGGAAGTTTTATTCTGATAGTTTCTAATTTATGGTGAAATGATAAGCCTTGTCAGGGGCTGGGCTTTGTGCTGGTGGAGATGCTAGTGGTTTGTAAAGAGAGAAGGGGTGAAATCAGAGTTGGAGAGTGACTGGATTAGGGAAGGGGTACAAGAAGTGCCCATCTGAGATTTATGATGATGAATTAAGGGGAGGCCTGCCAACAGGGCTTGGGGATTTCCTCCAGGCCCATTCGGCTGCAGGGTATATGGACAGTTGGCTTTAATGAGTGTTGTGGTTTTGCCTAGAGTGTGACAAAGCCAGGGGGCAAAGGAGTTGATGGTGTATGGGTGGGGGGTGAGGTTACAGTGAATTCCCATGGGGTTAAGAGCTGTGGGAGAGGACAGAGGACAGAGGGCATCAGGCAGAGATGGCAGGAGCTGTGGATTGAAGGACCTCACAGGGTCAAAGGACTATGTGAGTCTGGGTTCTAGAGGGAGTGAATGAAAAAGATTATAAGCAGAGGCTCCAGAGTGGACAGATATAACTGAGGTCATCGGGGGTGGCAGTTATTGATAATGGTTCGATCACAGCTCAGGATATGAGCGTGAGAGTGGCCAAGGCAGGGAAGGGGGCGTGATCACTAGAGAAATAAACTCCACAAACTGAGGGGACTGGTTTGGAAGAATCAACTAAATCAGTGGTCGGCAAACTGTGGCCCACTGGCCAAACCCAGCCTGCCACCTGTTTTGAAAATAACAGGGAATACAGACATGCCCATTCATTTGTGTATTTCCTGTGATTGCTTCCATGCTACAGTGGCAGTGTCAATGCCAAAACTATTTATTATCTGACTCTTTATGGAACAAGTTCCCCAACTTCTGACCTAAGTGGATATTGCACTTACATTGTTTGTAGGTTTAGGTGAACAAACAACGTTCTACAACAAAAACAATTTAACTAATCTAATTTCTTATAATAAATACTCCTGGTGTAATGGCTATAGGCCAGCTGCCCTTGAAATTATGAAAACAAACTTTTCAACATATAGGAAAGCTCTTTGCCCTGCTTTGTATGCAGGTATTTTGTTCGACTTTGTGACAACAAGATACAGAATAAGTATCGACTTAACTGAGTTATATGCTAACAGTTTTGTAAATAGTCCCTAAACGTTTCCCTATCTTACTATGAGACGTAGGAGCTGCCTGCTCTATCTTCTGTGGCTACCTGTGTATCACCTAAAGCTGAATGAAGGGATAGCCCGCTTTTAATTCCCAGATCAATACTGGTATGTGATTCAGCCCAACTGTGTCAGTACTGGACCTAATTAAATACTTTTGGATCTATGTGTAAATGGTTTATCCATCTTTCAGAGAACCTCAGCTCCACCCACAAGAGTCAGGAACATGCAGTTATT
>NW_012106697.1:4754867-4756719 GCF_000951045.1 Mandrillus leucophaeus | reverse complement strand
GTTCAAGTGATTCTTGTGCCTCAGCCTCCCAAGTAGCTACGATTACAGGCATGTACCACCGCGTCCAGCTAATTTTTATATTTTTAGTAGAGACAGCATTTCACCATGTTGGCCAGGCTGGTCTCAAACTCCTGACCTCAAGTGATTCACTTGCCTCGGCCTCCTAAAGTGCTGGGATTGCAGGCGTGAGCCACTGGGCCAGGTCTTCATAATGGGTTCTTAATAAATATTTGTTAAAAGCATTGGTTCATCACATACTAGTAATTTTCATCTTCACTTATTCCTTATGGTTTCTTTAATATAGGTTATACCTTTTGATATCCTGTAAGAGGATTCCAGGGTGTTGGATGTCTTGGGTCCTCCTGTAGATTATTTTTAGAGTCTTCTAACGTCTTCTAAACCATTGAGATGAAGTCTCTTTCCTATTTTTCTGTAGCTTTAAAAAATTACCCCCCAGGCCCCGCCCCACCCCATAATTTTTCCTCCTTTATTTACTCATCCTTAAAGGAAGTGACATCTGTAGACAGCCAGTGCTTGTTAAGAGCGAGGGTGAGCTCATCGTTGAGGTCTGGTCCTCGTGTGCGGAGTCCTATCCTTGTGCTCTCGGTGGAGGACAGGTGGGCAGTGCCCGCTCCCAGCCTGTTCCTGATTCCTCACAGTTGCCTATGGAAGCTCTATTTCCCCAAACTTCTAACTTCTCCTGCCCTATCTGATTGTTCTCTGGTATTGTATTCTGAGTCCAAGGAGGGCACGAGAAACTTCAGTTTCTAACATGCTGCTGTGCGTGTTTCTTTCGTACTCTCTCTTACTGAGACAGCTTTGCTCACGTGCACTGCTTTTCCTATGACGCGATGGGGCAACAGCAGTTTCTTCTACTTTCTGCACAGGTGGTTTTTCTTTGCTTGCTTTTTAAGCTCTTGTCTCTGAATGAATATAGATTAAAAGAAGGATGGGACGAGGGGTGGACAGCACTAAGGGTAACTGCATAGCACGAAGAATGACTCACGTGTGTGTTGCTGGTAGTTTCCGAGTTCAGGTCCTGGGTACTGGGAGGAGACAGCTGCCTACAGGGTGGTGAGAAATTCTTCCTATCTTTTCAGATGCTTTCCTTTTTCTGAAGTAAAGCCTGAATATGCCCTTAAGAGAAGCCGTGGCAGGTTTTCCTCCCACCTAGTTCTATCTGCCATGTAGTTAATGAAACATCTTTCCATAGTTTCCATGTGGTTATTCATTAAGCCTCGTTTTGGGGATGGTGTGAGTTTTGTTTTGTTTTGTTTCCTTCTGGGGGTTGAGAAACATTGCATTTTAGGGTTGCTGATAAGATCTAATTAAAACCCAATTTAAAAAATATTAGACACTGAGAGAATTTTCCTCAGAGTAGCATAATAATGGCCATTAAATATGTGTTTCGCCCTTGCCTTAGTCAGCTCTATACTAGGATTTAGCACTAAGAATATTAGAAGAGAGATGTTATATTTACATGTTTGGTTGAGACTAAAGAATTTCTTCCTCTTAGCTGCAATAGACTCTCTTATTTTACTCTGGCTTTCTCTCCTAATTAAGCTAGAAACAACAGCTACTGTCTGTTTCCCTTCCATTTTAATCCACTGTTTCTTTTTTATTTTCAGCTATATGTGAACAGATATGGGCTAGTGAAATATAAAAATTAAATCACTCGAGTGGGTCAATAAAAAGGTTATTCTGTTTCTTTCAGGGTTTGGGGGATTATAATGAATAAAACAGAGCCAGAGAAGTTACGAAGCATATGTTTATCACTCAGCAACAGAGAATTTTAAATAAGTACTTTAAATCATTATTATATATAAAAATACATTTAGTATATTATTGTACA
>NW_012106697.1:4750776-4752577 GCF_000951045.1 Mandrillus leucophaeus | reverse complement strand
ACGGATATGTTAAAACTGTTTTTTGATTATTCATTTAGGAAATTCAAGCATTTCTGGATGAAATAGTCATATTTTGGATTCTAATTTTCCTTGGCAAAGGGTGGACAATTTTAGACGCAGGTGTTCATTTCTGGGAACTGCATGTATATTTCTGACTGTTGTTTTTCTTCAGTTACTCTGGTTTCTTTTTCAGAAATGCCAATCTGGTTCACAAGGCATCTTTGCATTCTCTGCCATCTTCTTTCTCACCACCGTCATCTCTGTTCCTGTTTCCCTGCGTGGTGGGGACTCTCTGCTTTGTCCTCAGCATCGTAGTTCTGTTTTCTGCGACTGCAGTTCTGCCTTCGCTGCCTGTAATGAGGTTTCGGTTTCGCTATGGTGTTGTGAGCCTCTCTGACCATCTTTGATAGTCCTCTGCCATGCTGCTCAAGTCAGAAACCCAAATCACACCCGATGTCTTGCTGCCCCTTATGCCTTCCTCTCGTCCATCCATGGCTGCGGTTGCTTCAACCTCCAGAATATTTCTCTCAAGGTTATTTTTGTCTCCATCTTTACTGCCATCACTTCAGTTCACGGGGTCACCATCTGACCCTTCTTTTCGCCCCGCCCCCCATTGCTCCTCCTAGTCTGTTCTCTGTGCGGTAGTTGGAGTTATTGATGTCTATGCAGACATTTAAACATGTGTATGCACAGTTGACCCTCAAACAACATGGGTTTGAACTATTCAGGTCCACTTACACACAGATATTCTTCTGCCTCTACCACCCCTGAGATCCCAAGACCCAGCCCTCCTCCTCCTCCTCCTCCTTAAATTTTCTCCATAATATTTTCTTTTCTCTGGCGTACTTTATTGTAAGAATACAGTATATAATGCATATAACACACAAACTATGAGTTAATCAACTGTTTATGTTATCAGTAAGGCTTTCAGTCAACAGGAGGCTCAAAAGTACTTGAGGCTTTCGGTCAACAAGAGTTACATTTAGGAAAGTCAAAACTTATGGGCGAATTTTCATCTGTCGGGTGGGGGTTGGCACCTGTTCAAGGGTCAACTGTATGCATGTGTATGTGTGTACAGATGTGTGTATGTGTGTACAGATGTATACATGTGCATACACACACACACATACATACTGAATACACACACACTCACACTCGCATTGGCTTTCTTTTGTACTAAGAATTCAAAGCACTTTTCCCAGCTGTGAAGCTTCTGCATGAGCTGACACTGCCTATGTCTCCAAATTCAGCTGTGCCATTTACCAGGCACTGGGTCTTTTTTCAGTGCTTCAGGCATGCGGAGCTCTTTCTCACCTTAAAGCAATTTGCTTCCTCTGCCGGGAATACGCATTACTTGCTTTCCATGTCGGGCTCAGATGACATACTACATAGAAGCCTTTCCTGCCTATTTTATCTAAGTAGGTACTACCCGCCCCCAATTGATTCCTTAATAGCAATTCTCATTACGAATTATTTATTTATTAGTACATCATCTGTGAACCTCACCAAAGTGTAAGCTGCCTCAAAGGTGGCATCTTGTCCATTCAGTCCATCTCTGGATTCTCCACCCCAGCCCAGTGCCTCATAATGGGTTCTCCTTTTTTTTTTTTGAGATGGCGTCTGGCTCTGTCGCCCAGGCTGGAGTGCACTGGTGTGATCTCGGCTCACTGCAAGCTCCAACTCCCGCGTTCAAGTGATTCTTGTGCCTCAGCCTCCCAAGTAGCTACGATTACAGGCATGTACCACCGCGTCCAGCTAATTTTTATATTTTTAGTAGAGACAGCATTTCACCATGTTGGCC
>NW_012106697.1:4738825-4745331 GCF_000951045.1 Mandrillus leucophaeus | reverse complement strand
TATGTGTATACGTGTCACACATGTATGTATTTCTCCATTGTACCATATTTACTTTTAAAACAATAATCTAGGGACAAAAATTGAAAGCTTTAGCTCCTAGTGACTACAAGCTGTAGACTGTAGGTTGGCACAAAATCTGAATGGGAGTCAGTGGATTTGGTGAGCAAATCTTTGCAACAAGCCCTTTGATGTTCTAAAGCTAAAGCCGTTTCAGCTGAAAGCCGGTTGGGGCGCCGGGATTAGGACTGTGGTTTCTATATTTTGAAAATAGCGCTCCCCCTTGTGGCCATTCGCATGCTGACTTCTAAAATTGAGTTCTGAGAGCTCTTCTGCTTGGGGAGCATCTCTCCCAGTTTGTTTTCTTTCTGCTTTTATATTGTAGCCCTGTCTTCGAGGTAGATTTCAGTCTCCGCTCGCCCCCTCGGTCAAGAAGCCTTGTTTATCGTTATTAGATATCGATGATGTTGACGGGCCCTACCTGGAGGGTCTGTGACCAGACAGAAGGGTGATGGGTCAGGACTCACTTCTGCTGCGTTTGAAGTCATCCCAGGTTGGAGGCCAGTAGTGGGGAAGTCGCCAGGCTTAGACTCCCAGGACACCAGGTTTGGGTCCCGGCTGCATCATTAACTGGTAGTTTTTTTTCCGATCCAGGGCTCAAAGCCGTTATGTATGCAGCCAAAGGCCTCAAAGGTGATGCTCTCCAGGACACCTTCCCGTTCTGAGAGGCTAGCTCTAGAGTATTTGGGAAGGGGGTATGTTAGACCCTGGCTTCTGCCATTTTTCCTGGGGGCTTATTCCACAGCCTGGGCTGCTGTGAGTTCAATCATGTGGTTGCCTGGGAGCCTAGTGAGAAGAAAACCCAAGCACAAGTCCACTTGGAGAATTCCAGCATCATTTTAGTGGGGAGGTGCCATGTCCTCTACATAGGGGCTGGCGGGATGGCAGCTTGTACTGGCCGAAGGGTTCTTGGACGAGATCCCCAAGGGGCTCACATTCCTTAAAATGTGACAGGCACAACGAGGGACTCCATTTTAAATCTATCAAATTCAAGATTGTTTGAAATGATGCTCAATGCATGCAAGGTTTGGTTAGATGGGCAAGTCGATGGGGTGTAAACAGGTTGATTTTTGTGTGGGCAGTTTGAAAATATCAAGAGCTTTGAAAATGATGGTTACTTTTTTCTTGAAATTTCAATCACAGAGGCAGAATGTGAGCAAAGATGACTATACAAAGACATTCACTCTGGCTTTCAGTCTGTGGTTAGGAAAACTGGAAGCAAGCTAAATGTTTAGCTTTAGGGAAGAGGCTTAAGATGTGGTAACCAAGGTTGCTTTTATTAGTTTTGCCATGGATGGAGCCTTTCTTCAGGTGAGTTGTTACGTGAAACTCTAATTATGTACAAGGGGATTGATTCAAGTTGGTTGGTGGTGGGGGGACAGTTTCTGTTGTGGCATCTCACCCAGACTGCATGACCCAGCCAGTCCTCAGCCTCCCTGGTGGCAGCTCATGAGGCACTTCCATGGCAAACATACCCCATGGCGTAGCTAGAAAGCCCTGACTCAGACAACTGTGGGATGTTAATATCAGACTTTCCTTCTGACTGGTGGAAATTTGCACAGCTCTCTCCCTGATTCTTTTGACTTTTCTGTACTTGCCAAATTTTTCATTATGAACATATTACTTATTGCACTAAAATATCTAAGATGTTAAAAATGATGTCAGTTTATTATTTTAGAATCAGAAGTATAATTGTCATAGAAACCACAAAACTTGGGTCAGCCTGGCCAACATATTCTTTCCTTTTTGGCAGATCTTGAGGCTCATGTGGAAAAACGGAAAGCAAATAGAAGGATATAAAAACCCCAATAATCCCACCACCTAGAGAAAACTACTGTTAGTATTTCGAGTGTATTTCCTTCCAGCTTTTTTTCTATATATGTGTATGTATTTATAATATATATTAATAATATGCTATATATTAATAAAATACTATATGTAACAAATACATTATATGTATCTTGCATAGAACACTATTTATTGTATTACAAACACAGTTTTGTATCCTGTTTATTTTTGTAAACATTATATTGTAGAATCCCTAGATATTACCATTTGAAAATATGACATTTAATGGCTTCCTAATATTTAAATCTATTGACAAACATAATTTTATAACCAATATTTCTTCTCTAATGGATAGCACTGATGTGAACATACCTGTACATAAATCTTGTCTATATTCGTACTTTTGAAAGTCGCAGTTTCCAAGAACCTATTCATGATGTTAGGTGAGGATTTACCGTCCTTGAAAAAAAAACCTCCCCAAAAGTAGGTGAGTAAGAGACTTTCTTGTAGTCGTCTGATTGATGAGAAATATATCTGAAATATGGCTTGTTCATCTACTTCGACAATAATTATAAACATACCAAATTAATTTATATTTAAATGCTTTTCATTTGTTTCAAATTGAGCTATGATCTGTGGAATGTCAAGGCGTCTTTTTGCTTTTATCGGCTTGTTATGGACCATCAATATTATGGTGTTAATTAAAGAAAGTAACTGGGCCGGGCGCGGTGGCTCACGCCTGGAATCCCAGCACTTTGGGAGGTTGAGGCGGGCAGATCACTTGTGGACAGGAGTTCCAGACCAGCCTGGCCAAAATAGTGAAACCCCATCTCTACTAAAAATACAAAAATTAGCGAGGTGTGGTGGTGCACGCCTGTAATCCCAGCTACTTGGGAGGCCGAGGCACGAGAATCACTTGAACCCGGGAAGCAGAGGCTGCAATGAGCTGAGATGGTGCCACTATACTGCAGCCCTGGTAACAGAGCAAGACTCCATCTCAAAAAAAAAAAAGTAACTGGTCCTAAGTTTTCTGTTAGCAGCTGTAGTCAAGCGAAGTCTGAAAACATTCAATTTTGGAAGGAGAATTAAGATAAAAGCAAGCAAGCAAACGCCACCTTCCCACCATCCACCCAAATGTATGCAATCTTTTGCTTCACATTTTTGTGTAATGCACTGTGTTTTCAGAATCCTCCTCAGAATCTCGCCTCTCCTGTTGCTTTGTGTTATGGAACGCAGACTCGTGCAAGCGGAAGCCCTGCGCAGGCGGGGCTGGGCCCTTTCCTCTCACACACTGGGACACTTCCTTATTGCCTCACCAGCCAGTTCGTTTTACAGCTGGCAGGACAGCATTATTACATCTGAGCACTCGGAAATTAGATGCTGATACTGAGTACTGATTTACATAAAAATCTACATATTCGCAGGTTTTCGAGAGCTACTTACCTGGAACTTTACAAGGTCAGGCATCCCCTGAGTCTAGGACCATGCCTGTTGAGGACACAAAGGGTGTGCTCAACAAAAAGTTGTTGAATTAAAAATCATCTTGGAATGTAAAGGTGACTAGCATTATGGAAACAGTTTATATTGACATTATTAGTAGTATTTACTTTATTTATTTATTTTTTTATTTAGGGTCTCACTCTGTCACCCAGGCTGGAGTGCAGTGGCATGATCTCGGCTCATTGCAACCCTCTCCTTCCGGGTTCAAGCGATTATCTCCCTCAGCCTCCCAAGTAGTTGGGATTACAGACATGTGCCACCATGCCTGGCTAATTTTTGTATTTTTAGTAGTTTTACCATGTTGGCCAAGCTGGTCTCGAACTCCTGACTTCAAGTGAACTGCCTGCTTTGGCCTCCCAAAGTGCTGCCATGAGCCACTGTGCCTGGCCTGTGTTGACATTACTCATCCTCCTAAAATAATAATAAAATAACTGGAAAAATTAGCTTGGAAAAAGTTAAGCTTTTTGTCTGAAATTTTGGAGAATTTTTTTTAACCTCCTGAAGTGTTTGCATCTTTTCTTTGTCTTAATCACGAACAGGAAATTTCAAAGCATAACAAAGACCCAATTCTTGCTGCTCTGGTGTTGCTTCGGTGGCAATTTCAGCAGCAGTTCTGTGGATTGTCCTGAAGGATGCCACCACTTTTGAACACTGGTAAATTTAAACAGTGTAAATTGCATTTGTTCTTTTCAAGTGTTCTCTCATGCATATTTTCTCATTCAATTTTTAATGAGCTAAAACTTGATTGATACTTAATGCATAATTGCGTGCTTTAAGTATATGTGTCCTTGTTATTTCCATTTTATAGCCAAAATTTGGACATGGAAATTTAGAGATTGAATAGCTTACTCACTCAAATGTTCAAGTTAGCAGTCAAACCCCTGTTCCCTGGTTATTTTCCCTGCACTATGAAGTTTCTAAAAATGTGAAATAAACTTGGTTTTATAAGTAGAGCCAGACTCTTCAGATTCTTCCCAAGTACAGGAAGTTGTAAGAACGTCTTCTCCCTGGCTTTCAGAAGGTGAGAGGCTGCAGCCATTAGAGAGTCCACGTGGCTCCCGGGGCAGCCCCTCCTATGCTGTCCTTCAGTGGCCCTGTCTGTTCACCCATGATGTGCAGTTTAGAGGTCTGCAAGCACAGGTTACACAGAGCCCAGGTCACAGACAGGATGCCAGGCTCCCACCCCATAGACCCTGTTCCCCACCTCACCCCTCGACTGGTGCCTGAAGAATACGATGTCACAGTCACCAACACTGCAGTTACGGGGAATGGATTCAAGCTTCTAAAAGTAGGGTGAGCCAATGGTTTACTGGCAGAACTAGGACCCTCTTACAGCAGTGTGGTTGTCCTGGCTGCTCATGGTGATGCACAATGAACCGATCACTGCATTTTCTGAGGCCAGTTATTAAATGCATCCATTAGTAAATAATACACACTGAAATGATGCTCTGATTCCTGCAACTCCGTGCAGGTAGCATGATTGTAGTGAGTACTGCTGGAGCTGAAAGAGGTTTCTGTTTAATGAATATGATTTTCACGAGGATGAGAAATTGTTTAACGTTAGCGCACATATCAGAGTTAGCAACAATAGATTTACTGGGAAAAGAATTAGCAGATTGGAGTGCATCTCCATTTGACAAATCACGGTTGAATTACAACCACAAGTTGACTAAGAATACAAGGTTTTAGCAAAAATCAACCAAAAATTTTCACAGAATTTTATTCTATGAGAATCGATGGCTATGTGAAATTTACATTAAAGAATAACACAGATTTTGTTATGGATTGTAAATTTTGTATTACACAGCCTTGATCTCAAATAGATGTGTGTATATATTGTCATAGTCCCTGTAGGCTGCTATTACAAAATACCATAAACTGCACGGCCTAGAAACAACAGAAACGCGTTTCTCACGGTTCTAGAGGACGGGAATCAAGCCCAGGATCAGGGCACCAGCAGAGTCTCTGTCTCATGAGAGCCTGCTTCCTGGTGCACACACGGTGTCTTTTCTGTGTCCTCACGTGGCAGAAAGGGCAACGGAGTCTCTGGGATTTCCTTTATAAGGGCATTAATCCCATTCCTGAAGGCCCCACCTTCATTGACCTAATCACCTCCCCAAGGCCTCATCTCCTAACTTTGGGGGTTAGGATTTCAACATGTGAATTTTGGGGGACAGAAACATTCAGTTCATTGCATATACATACACCACACACATATACTGTGTGTGTAGATATAGTGTATATATAGGATATACATACTATATGTATATGCACATATGCATAATACAATAATACATATTGCATATATGTATACATATACATATATTCACACACATTGTATGTATATATACAGTATATACATACTACATGTATATGCATATATGCATAATACAATAATATATACTGCATATTGTATATGTATGTGCAACAAGTGTTATTGTATTATGCGTGTGTGTGTGTGTGTATATATATATTTGAGACCCTATTTTATACATTTACCAGCACACCACTGTTTTTGTGAATGAAAGGGGTGCCATCATTACATATGTCGAACTACCAGGTGAAATCACGACAGTTCCAGGCAATCCAAGAACCTGTGGTCCTCACCAGACTTTCCAGGTCCAGCCCAGCACACAGTCTCCCTCTAGGCTGTTGTTTTCTTACAGCTCCCTCCCCCAGCAGAGACCCTGCACAATCCCTCCAAAAAAGGCAATTTCTCGCTGAGTCCCTTTGCCACAGGGAGTTGCAGGAGCATTAAGTGACCTCCTGAGCAACCATCTTCATCCTGCTTCATCCCTTTCCCAGGTCCCTCATGGAAGCACCATTTCTGGCATCTATTAGCTCCGAGGCTATAGAAGCGTCTCATAAAGTTTGTAGGTTTAATTTTCTTACTGCAAAATGGGACTGATAGCATCCACCATGCAGGGCTGCTGCAAGGATTGGAAATAGCACGTGTAAAGTGCTTTCTATGTGCTTGGCACAAGATGCATGCTCAATGAATGGCACTGTTTTTGCTATCAGTACTGCTCCTGCCCCTACTTTGTTTGAGTCTCCCTGCCTTAGGCTCCGAGTTTTGGACACATCCCCGTTACTTGGGCCACTGGGACTTTGATGGTTTTGACTCCTTTCACCCACTCTAAAGCTGAGGGTTTCTCCACCCC
>NW_012106697.1:4736181-4737874 GCF_000951045.1 Mandrillus leucophaeus | reverse complement strand
CGGAGCTTCTTCCCTCCTTCCTCCCTTCCTTCCTTCCCTCCCTCCCTCCCTTCCCTCCCTCTCTCCCTCCTTTCTCCCTCCCTCCCTTCCTTCCTTCTTTCTTCCTCTTTCTTGAGTCTCACTATGTTGCCCAGGCTGGGTTCAAACTCCTGGGCTCAAGAGGGCCTCCCGCCCCAGCCTCCTGAGTAGCTGGGTCTACAGGCACCCACCATGCCAGGTTCTCTGTTTTTCTTCATTGAGTCTCCAATGAATGGGAGGCTTTGAGCCGGAAAAGTGTGACACTATTTCTTTAAGCTCCAAAGACTCCAAATTACTACCCCTGTGCTTTTGAAGGGTTTCTTAAGGGTGACGTATGTCCAGAATGATTTACAATACCTTTTGTGCCAGGCGAGGCGACTTTGCATTTGTGCTTGTTGGTCCAGCCCCTGAGGCTGTAGCAGGGGATTCCACAGGATTTTTTTGGTGGGGCATCACTGCCATTTACTCTCAACCTTTGCCTAAACTAACTCAAGTCAGCGTTCCTTCACTTGCAGTAACAACGAAAACATTCCTAATGAGTCCTCCCAGCGTCCCCAGTTTCAGGGAAGGGAAATCAGACCCGCTCTGCCCCTGCTCTAGGCAGAATAGCCCCCATTTCATATCAGGGCTGACTCTCCGTGGTCTGTGTCAAATGCTCAAGAGAAGCACATTTGTTGACCCAAATAAAAGGAAAGAGACACCAGCGCCCAAGCCCTGAGGAACCTGATTCTAGAAGGGTCCTGCGCTCTAGGAGGGTCAGAGGTGGCTTCTGCTACCATCTTGCTTTAGGAGTCCATGTAAATAACAGACTGAATACACTGCTTTGCTCTGAAGTAGACATATGGGGTCTAATTCGGGGGAACCTGTGCCTCTGCAGCCTCTGCTCCCAAGTCTGTGGCAGGCATTGCCTATGGATCATGACACGGTCCTTGCAGCTTGAGTGTGCCAGGAGAGTGCTTCTCATCACAGGGCTGCTGGCCGGCCCTTCTCTGGTGCTCTTGGTCCGCATTGGAGAAGGACTCGACCGAGCTTGTCTTCTTGGCTGAGTGGGCCTCCGTGTGGAGAGACCACAGTCTATGAAAGGGCTGTGTTGGATGTGGTTTTATGAGTTCTTGCATACAGGTATTCTACAATCCACAAAGCCACACTAGTGTCTGCAAGTCAAAGGCTAATACCCAGGGAAGGCGAAAATCTCCCTTAAAATCGCTAGTGAAAGGTGGGTTAGGCCAGGGGAATACAGAATTAGGTTTATGTAGCAGCCTGGGTTTCCACAGAAACGAGATGCAGTTGCATCAAACACATGACTAAACTTTTCCACACTGGTTTTAAGCCTGGAAGGAGGCTAGAGGAGGGTGTTTACTGACCGTGCAGGCACGGTGAGAATTTTGACAGCAAAGCCCTCCAAAAAGTCTCAATCAAAGCAAATGGCAATGACTCCCCACAAAAATATCGTGTGTGAGCCCCTGCTACAGCCTCGAGGGCTGAACCAGAGTGGCACATATGCAAAGTAGTTTTGCTTGGGGGACAAAAGGTATTGTAACTCATCCTAGAAACACACCACCCTTAAGAAACCCCTCAGAGGCTGGGCGTGGTGGCTCACGCCCGTAATCCCAACACTTTGGGAGGCTGAGGCAAGCGAATCACGAGGTCATGAGATCGAAACCATCCTGGCTAA
>NW_012106697.1:4732585-4733295 GCF_000951045.1 Mandrillus leucophaeus | reverse complement strand
GCATGCTCAATGAATGGCACTGTTTTTGCTATCAGTACTGCTCCTGCCCCTACTTTGTTTGAGTCTCCCTGCCTTAGGCTCCGAGTTTTGGACACATCCCCGTTACTTGGGCCACTGGGACTTTGATGGTTTTGACTCCTTTCACCCACTCTAAAGCTGAGGGTTTCTCCACCCCTTCCCATGCCCAGTCCAGACTTGTGGGGTGGTGGTCACCGTGAGGGGTAACCAGTGGTCACTCTGCTCTTTTCCTAGAGGGCCTTATACTTAGGGGTGGGCCTCCAGAAGCAGCTCCGGGTCCTCAAACCTGCCCCTTGCCCTAGCTATGTGATCCAGCTGTATGCACTATACCCAAGTGAGGACAACCAGACCGCTTCAGCGCTGGCCATGGCGGTCAGTCCAGAGGCCTTCCTTGCCCAAGACGGGCCAATGAGAACCCCTCCCTGGACTTTTCTGAGTTGGAATGAAGGGAAGGAGTCAGTGCCCCTGATTGGGAGCTGGAGATTCAGGAGCTGATGGAGACATGTTGGCTATCTAGAAGAGCCAATGACAGAGTGTCTGAAGCCAATGACAGAGCGAACTAGACTCCAGATGGTGGAAGAGTCCTGCCAGAACAGAGGTCACTGAGGCCTGACTGCATCCTGACCCTCTCTTGAGGCACATTGAGATCTCCACTCCCATCACGAGGCAACATCACAACTCCTCTCCCCATT
>NW_012106697.1:4726373-4729460 GCF_000951045.1 Mandrillus leucophaeus | reverse complement strand
CTCCAGCCTGGGCGACAGAGCGAGACTCCGTCTCAAAAAAATAAATAAATAAATAAATAAAAATAAAAATAAAGAAATGTATCCATTATTTAATTAGGTTCTTTGCAAGAAATCGAGAACCGCGGTTGGTCAGGATACATTGGCTCCGTGAGTGAGAACGCAGAACGAAGGCAGCCCTGGCGCTGAGGGATAACTGTGGTTCGGGGCGGAATGTGCGAGTCCACAGCTTTCTGATCTGTCTTGCGCTGCTGTGTAAGCTGCATTTCTTTCTCTGTGTGAAGTGTTCACCTTCCTGGTGTCTGTGCGTGTGCAGCAGTGAGACGTGGGGGGTTTTCACACTGCTGATAGCAACTTTGATGGAGGTGGTGATGGCACATTTCTGGTGCGTTCTACGCGGAGAAACTCAGTTGAGGACCAGAGGTCTAGTTACTGCTTAGCTCAGGAAAACCACCCTCTGGACTCCGCGGCGCCCAGTGAGGATGACTGGAGCCGACTCCGGACTGAGGCCGCCTGCAGCCTTCCACCTGCTGACTGAAGAGATTTTTTTTTTCTTTGCCAGGGCTCCATACTTCCAAGGCGCATCTTGAGTAGGCGCATAGGTAGGCATTTCGGGAAGTTCAACCACCCAGGCACCTCCATTCTTATCAACTCCAGCTGGTTTTGTGACAGTAGCAAGAACCTTCTCTTTTTTCAACTCTGGATTTAGCGGCTGAATGCTTCCTCTTGTCCATGGCTTTTCTGGACTCCAAGCAGGTCAGAAATATCTGCCTATTCCCCTGATGGGACAGGGTGTCTGCTGCAGAGGGGCTTCCCCTTCCTGGGCTCTTTGGGGTTGAGATTACCCTTCTTAATCTTGTCACTGGCATCAGCCTCCTTGGCTACAGGTTTCTTTCCTTAGCTTCCAGCTTCTCAATTTTTCACTCACCATCTTGCAACATGGGAAAGAGTTGGGTCTTATTTTGATGCAACTCATGGAATAGATGCAGAGGCAGAGGCAAAAGTATCAGTGTTTTATCAATTGCTTGAAAGGCTACAAAGACATAGATTCATAGAATGTGTAGCACTGGAGGAGACCAACACACTGCAAGAGAAGGACGATATTCAACCTGCAAATGTACTTAATGCCTGGCCAGTCTTAGGGAGAACGGCAGGGCCGGCTCCTCTCAATGTGAGAGGGAGCACGGAGGAACAAGATTCTGGGGTCCATGTTCTGGAGTCTGAATCTGGGTTGGATGTGAGACTTCTGAGCTCATGGTAGAAGCGAGGCTTACCAGCAGGTCACTTCTGATTAGGAAGAGTGACTTCAAGGTCTGTCAGTATTTCCGTTTCCTCTGGAAGAGCAAATACAGCATAAATGGTGTTTATGCTGTATTTAAAATTGCTGTTCTTAAAAATGTGTCAGAAATTGAGTGGCTCAAAACAACACAAATGTATTATCTTATGCTCTAGATGTTACAAGCCTGAAACGGGTCTCCCCGGGCTAAAGTCAAAGTACTGGCAGGGCTAGGTTTCTTTCTGGGGGCTCTAGGGAAGAATCCTTTTCCTTGACCCCTCCAGCTGCCCACGTGCCTTGGCTTGTGATCCTCTCCCTCACTCCGGACAGCAGCAGCCGTGCAAGCTCTTCCAGTTCTTTGCATGACACATCACTCTGACCTGCTCTTCTCCTTCCCTTTTCCACATTAAGGGCCCCTGTGATTCCCCTGGATGGACCCCAGTGATCCAGGATAATCCTCTGGCAACTTTAATTCCATCTACTAGTTTAATTCCCCCTTTCCGTGGAACTTACTTCATCTACAGGCTCTAGGGATAGGACGTGAACACTTTTGAGGGGCCATCATTGTTATAGGAGTTATTGAGAAATTATTTTAGGCACATAGAGAGGCAAAGGGGTCCTTGGGAAGTTTTTTTTCTTTTAAAGCAGCTCCAGAAACGTTTCTGGTCTAGCAGGAAAGCCCCGATTCTTAGTAGGAGAGTGGGGGTGGGGAGGGCAAGCTTTGAGACACAAATGCCAGCTGTTAGAAACTGGGTCCACCCAAACATGGCAATTCCCACCGTCTTCTTGTCCCCACATGTGCCCGGCAACATGGCCGCTCCCACATATCCCCACGTGCGTAGAACATCATGGCGCCCTGTGTTTGCATATTAAAGGACTAGGGTGGCAAGGCCAGTTTTTTTACGGGCCATGGGAATGACTTGCCTGGTGAAACCAATCGCGGAGCCCTATGCAAATGAGACACCGCCTCCTCCAGCCTCCTCACGTAACTGGCTGTTTTCCACCGAGCTCGGGGTTCCCTCTTTTGGCTTGGAGACCCCTCCCTCTGTCTCTGTACAAGGGGAGCCTCTTCTTTCTTTCTTGCCTATTAAATTCTCCTTAAAATCACTTTAAACTCTTTAAAACCACTCCACATGTGTCCGTGTCGTTTTATTCAAACTGGTGCGAGACCAAGGACCCTGGTGTTCCTCCAGTCATGGGAGCCATATCGTTACGTCTACCACGGGGCAGCTCCAGCTTGTCAGGATACCTTTGACATTCATGGTCTCAACTGCTGAAGTCCTTGTCTTCAACTATTTGGGAGTGACACTGAGGGTGCATGATTTGTCATTGCTCGCCGTTTTACTTCTAGACGCTTGTGCCAAAGCCAGTGACGTCCTAGCGAGTACGCCTCCCAGTTGTGAGGTCTCAACACCTCCTTGCTGATCTCATTTAGTGATACTCAGATTAGTTCTCACAGTAACCCTTTGAGATGGACAAAATCCTTCCCAGATTCATAGTGAGGAGACTTATAAAATTATATGCTGCAGTAATACTTCCAAATTCAAGGACTGTTTCTATATTCCCTACACAAGTGTAAAGGTTTTATGTCCTTAATGACTCCAGTTCCTTGCAGGATTCTTTTTTTTTTTTCAATCTTTGGCCACTAGAGGGAGACAGCTCTTTGAAGAACTGAGGCCATTTTGCATGTTTGTGGGTGTAGATGGAGGAAAACACCGAGTTTAAAAATGGTATCCAGGGCCGGGCGCGGTGGCTCAAGCCTGTAATCCCAGCACTTTGGGAGGCCGAGACGGGCGGATCACGAGGTCAGGAGA
>NW_012106697.1:4646081-4725978 GCF_000951045.1 Mandrillus leucophaeus | reverse complement strand
GAGGCAGGAGATTTGCTTGAACCCAGGAGGGGGAGGCAGAGGTGGCGGTGAGCCGAGATCACGTCCATGATCGCACTGCAGCCTGGGCAACAAGAGTGAAACTCCGTCTCAAAAAAAAAAAAAAAAGGTATTCAGGGCTGACCTAACAGGTCGACAACGAAGGGGACCATGCCTGCCCTTGTGCCCCGTGCAGGCCTCGTTGGACAATTTTCCCCAGCATCTTCAGGGCTCACACTGCCATAGTAGCACGTGCCATTCAGACCAAGGTCTTTTTTTAGCCATCGACGCTGTAACATTTTAAACAATCTTCTCTATCTTTGAAGCCTACTTTATAGAAAGAAAGGCTAAGTTATCAGAACTGACACTATATAAAAACATAGAATCCCAAAAATTCGAAGTCTCTTAAGTGGTGCATGTAGGATCTAAAACCGTGGCCACTGCTTACCTAGACAAGGCGTGTTCCAACCACATGTCATCTGAGATCGCTCTGAACTGGGAATGAGGATTCATTTTCTCTGTTAGAGTTCTGGGTTCCCCGTCACAAGATTTGCTCCTGACACCTCAGAGTGTGCAATATGCGACTTCTGTACTAAAGAGGTAGCTTCCAATGAGGTAAAATGTCTAATCTGGTAATCATGTGCGTCTAATTAAGGCTGCATGCAGAAAAATCAGCCACAGATGCCAAATAGCCAACTTAGTAACACAGGGACCACAGAGAGAACTCAGTAAGGATGACGTGGAATGACTTTAGTTTAATGCTGTGTATGACAGATCTTTATGTTATTATTTAAAAAGTAATTAGAAACTTACCTTTTAATGTCCGTTTAAAACTTAATTAGCTATGGCCAGAGAATATGGGTTGTATGATACCAATTGTGAAATTTGTTATTTTATGGTCCATTTTTCATAGATATTCCACATACACTTGGAAAAAATATGAATTCTCTGTTCATTTGGTGCAATGTTCAGTATCTATCCATAAGATTATTCATGTTGATTATACTGTTGAAATACGCATCTTTAATGATTTTGAACTATCAATTACTTGGAGAGATGTTCTGAAATCTCCCACTGAGATGGGAGAATTTTCAATTCCTTCTTATAGGTGTGTTTTTGCTTCATCTCTTTTAAGACTTTGTTTCTAAGTTACTAGAAGTTTGGAGTTGATCCATTTTCTTAGTAAAGTGAGTCTTTTCATTGCAGCTTCTCTTCATCTCTAGTTATGATTTTTCCTTAAACTCTATTTTGCCAGATATTAATATAGCCACGCCTGTTGACTTTTGTTTAAAATCTATATGCTATGGCTTTTCCTACCTTTTTATTTTCAATGCTACCATAGCCTTACGTTTTAAACAATTCTTATAAGTGACAGATAGTTGCATTAAAAATTTTTTTAATTTGGGGGTACATAGTAGGTACATATGTTTATGAAGTATTCATCACATCAGGGTAACTGAGGTATCCATTGTCTCAAGTATTTGTCATTTCTTGTGTTAAAAACAATCAAATTATACTTTTTAAGTTATTTATAAGACTGTAGTCACCCCTTGTGCTATCAAATACTAGATCTTACTCATTCAATCTACGTATAGTTGCATTTAAAAAATCCAATTCAGTAATGTTTGTCTTCCAAAGGGTGGATTTAGTCCTGGTGTTGGTTAGAGGTGATAACACGTCTGCTTTTATTTCTCTCATCAACTTTGCCTTTACTCTTGTTCAATCTTTTCTTTTTTTCTTTCCTTTTTGTCTTATTTTGGATTGATTATTTTTGCTCACTTTCTTCTCTTTCCTACTATCTTTAAAGTTATACATTTACTTACAAAATTTAATGTAAAGTTTTCAGTTGAGAAAACAATGACTAGGTCTTTTTCAATTTATATGCAATTATTGTAGTGTATTTTATTTCTATTTTTGATTCCATGGAACTTTATTATTAATATTGTTTTAACTGATATCTCTTTTGATTTGGCAGCATATTTACCATTTTTTTATTCCTTCTTGCATCTTAAACTTTCTAACTGGGCTAACTTGCCTTGTGCTTAAAGTACATCCTTTAGAATTTCTTTTGATGAGGATCTATGAGGCAAACTCTTTCAGTCTGTTTAAAAATACGTTTTCCAGGTCCTACTTGAGGGCGGAGAGTGGGTGAAGGGAGAGAATTGGAAAGCTACCTATTGGGTACTATGCTTATTACTTAGGTGATGAAATAACCTGTACACCAAAGCCCTGTAGCATGTAATTTACCTTTAGATCAAACCTACGCATTTACCCCTGAAACGAAAGGTTAAAAAAAGAAACTTTTATTTTGTTCTAATCTTCAAAGTTATTTTCCCTGAACACACAATTCTAGGTTCATAATTATTTTTTATTTAGCACCTTGAAGATATTGTTCCATTGCCTTCTGGCTTCCCTTGTTGCTGATAAGTAATAATTTGCTATTCTAACTTTTGGTGCTGCTGAGTAATCTCTTGTTTCACTATGTCTGCTTTTACAATTTTTCTTTTTGTCTTTGGTGTTCTGCAATTTCACTATGATCTGTCCAGATGAGTATTACTTTTAATTTCTCCTGTTTGGAATGTATTGAGCTTCCCGAATTAGATAGTTGTCTTTCATTCCTTCTGGGAAATTCTCAGCTGCCATCTCTTCATATATCATTTTACCACTTTCTCCTCTACATATGCTTAAATGTTTGTTAGATGTTATCAGTCTATCCTCCAAGTTTCCCAACCTTTCTTTCATATTTTCTTTCTCTTTGTCTGTCTGTACTATATTCTACATAATTTTCTCAGCTCTATTTTCCAGTTTACTAATGCCTTATTTAGCTTTGTCTAATTTTCTATTATTGTGTTTATTTTACTTTTCAGTTTTGGAATTTTTATTTTTTAAATATATGCTTCAGTTCTAAACAGTGTATTTTTTTTTTTTTTACCACTTACTCATATTTTTACCCCCTCTTTTGTTTCTTAAGCATATCAAATACAGGTATTTTATATTGTAGGAGAGCAAAAATGGCTTCCCTCTAGCTTTGTAGGCTCTTTAGCTGAGCCATAAATTAAACTGACATAAGACAGACTAACAAGAGAAAAATCACATTTTATTATGTATATACACACAGGAGTCCCAGAAAATATGAGACTCCAGGAAAGGTCAGATGATTAAAGCTTATACAGCATCCTAAGCTACAGAAAGGAATAGGAGCTTTGGGCTTCTGAGGGGACATGGTGACACAAGTTGTGGGAGGGTAAGGGGAGGAAATGTATGATGAATAAAGATTATCTTGTTAGGCAGATAAAAAGTCTCTCAGGTGATAGGCTGGGTGAGGTGGCTTATGCTTGTAATCTCAGCACTTTGGGAGGCCAAGGCAGGAGGATCACCTGAGGTCAGGAGTCCGAGACCAGCCTTGCCAACATAGTGAAACCCCATCTCTACTACAAATACAAAAATTAGTTGGGTATGGTGGCACACACCTATAGTTACTTGGAAGGCTGAGGTAAGAGAATCGTTTGAATCCAGGAGATGGAGGTTGCAGTGAGCCAAGATCACACCACTGCACTCCAGCCTGGTCAACAGAGTTGAGACTTCCTCCATCTAAAAAAAAAAAAAGTGTCTCAGGTAATAAAAGTTGTCCAGAGCAGCTGTCTTCCTGATACATATGCTTTTACTGACATAGATTTCCTTTACAAAAGTAAATTTATTTTACTAAAGGACAAGAGCCACTCCTGTGTCTGCAGTTTCTCAAAATCATCAGCTCAAAAAATGCCAAAGAAGTATATTTTGGGGTGGCATATTCTGGTCTCTATAGTGATATTTTGGGGTGGTGTGTCCTGAGCCCTAACGGTATTGAGTGGCTGATAATTCCAACTTTTAATAATTCTATTTTATTTATTTATTTATTTGAGACCAAGTCTCACTCTGTCGCCCAGGCTGGAGTGCAATGGCATGATCTTGGCTCGCTGCAAACTCTGCCTTCTGGGTTCAAGTGATTCTTCTGCCTCAGCCTCCCAAGTAGCTGGGATTATGGGCACCCGTCATCATGCTTGGCTAATTTTTGTAATTTTGTACAGACGGGGTTTCACCATGTTGGCCAGGCTGGTCTTGAACTCCTGACCTCAGGTAATCCACCCATCTCGGCCTCACAAAGTGCTGGGATTACAGGGGTGAGCCACTGTGCCCAGCCTGATAATTCTATTTATTATGCCTTTCACTCTTCAGTGAAGTTCCTTATTTCGTATTTATGTGTATGTGTGTGTGTGTGTGTGTGTGTGTGTGTGTGTGTGTGTGTGTATATGTGTGTTTAGGCTCCTATTCCTTGGAATTTTATGTGTTGGAATTCTTTGGGTCTCAATTTCAAGGTGAATTTCTTCAGGGAGAATTAGCATCTGCTAATTACAGGCACCTGTGGGACCATCAACTAAGGGTAATCTAAAGCAGCGGTGCCCAATCCCTGGGCCGTGGACCAGTACCCATCTATGGCCTATTAGGAAGGAGGCCACACAGGGGAGGTGAGTGGTGGGCAGGCGAGCATTACTGCCTGACCTCCGCCTCCTGTCCAGTCAGCAGCAGCATTAGACTCTCATACATTCCTGGAAATGATATCCCCATTAGACTTTTAAAAAGTTTTATTTACTGTACTGGATTTTTCTATAACCCAATTTAAAATTAAACTTCAGTTACTAGTAGTATACATTGAGTTGGAATATATATTCTCTGTGATGTATGTATCTAGCTCTTTTATAACTTAAGATCTGAGAGTGTTGCACAAATTTTACATAATGACAGCATTTGGTGTTTAAAAACAGTCACTATTTTCAATACAATAAACTGTCTCTGTAATATATTTGTATTTGCAAATTGCTTCAATCTGTGTATCTCTTCAGAGGATGGGCTCTCAATAACTAGATGTATGGTCCAGCCTCTTGCAATCAGGGGACAACTTGGGTCAAACCCAGAACAAACTCTTTTGGCTGAATAAACATGGGCCTAGAGAGTGTATTTGTAGGTGATTTGGGCCACTTCCAGCTCCACTTGAACTAATTCAAGCAGTTGTCTAATTGACATCCTTAAAATTTCTCAAGGAAGGAAACTGGAGCCCGCTTTCTGGAATCCACTGGTGAAACCCTGGAGAGAAAAGAGGTACTTTGTGTGGCTTGGCAGCTAGTAGCCTTAGTATTTGGTGGTGGTAGAAAGATCAGAGTCTCACTCAGAGCCCCTCATGAAAAAGGAGATTTACTTAAAAAATGACATTGGCTAGAAATGAAGCCAGCAAAGATCCAAGGCAAAAGTAGTCCTGGCCGCACCCTTCTTGTCTAGGTTATGGACAGTCTCTCCACATACATCTGTTTCTCTTTCTTCATTTGCTCCTTTCTGGCATCTTAATTCCTCTGCTTATTTGTGGTTTCTACTTCTTTGCAGCTTTGGCTCATATATGTCTCTATGTCTAACATGGATCCAAGTTCCAGTTCCCAGAGGAGAGAATTTGATGGTGATGGTTCATGGGATCCCGCGAGGCCTTCTCCTTACATTGTTGGACTGGCTGCTCTTGGGTCACCCATCGTTGCCCAATCAGCTGTGGTTAAGCCTCCGGAAGATAGCCAAGTAACACAAACCAATCAGCTGTGGTTAAGCCTCCGGAAGATAGCCAAGTAACACAAAAATGGCTACCATAACGTCTTCTCTGCAGTAGGGGTTCAAGGCTGAGCATGCCTGTGTGGAAGAGAATACTTAGAAGGGGCTTGGCCTTCTTAAGAGTGGCCAAATGGTTATCACTGAGATTTAAATGAATATCCTACAAAACAAAGACAGTTGGTAATTTTGTCCTAACTGACGGCCACGTACATGTTTATTGTTTTCCAGATTACTTCCTTTCTTGTACTTGTTTCTAGGCATTCTTACCTTCTTAGTTTCCCATGCCATGGCATATCGCTGGGATATAGGCAGGACCTGCCCTTTCTAACAATGCTTTACATAGACAAGGCCTGACCAAGCCCTATGGACTAATAGCAAAGTATATATCCTTACCTGATCCATTTAGAGTCCTCTAAGCACAGAGTTTATGCTCCTATCCACCATTATTCTGGAATTCAAAAAGCTCTGAAGGTACTTCTGGTTTCTAGTTCTGCATGTACAAAACTTAGAAATCACCACTCTGGCCAGGTGCAGTGGCTCATGCCTATAATCCCAACACTTTGTGAGACTGAGGTGGGAGAATTGCTTGAGCTCAGGGGTTTGAGACCAGCTTGGGCAACATAGTGAGACCTCATCTCTACAAAAAATTGAAAAGAAGTTAACTTGGCATGATGGTTTGTGCCTACAGTCCCAGCTACTAGGGGGGCTGAGGTGAGAAGAGTTCTGGAGACTGGAAGTTGGAGGCTGCAGTGAGCTATGATCATGCACTACACTCCAGCCTGGGTGACAGAGCGAGACCCTGTCTCAAAACAAACAAACAAACAAAAAAAAAATAGGAAGAAGAAAGAAAAGAAATCATGACTCTATCCACTCTATCCTAACAACAACTGAAAATCTGAACAGACTAAAAAATCAGCAACTCTTCTTGGATCCATAAGCTAGCTGAGGACACAGGGCAAACGGCTGCCCCCAAGATTGGAGAGACAGATAGGAAATACGGGGAGTTACAGCCTATGAGAGTAGACTCATGAGCAGAGACCACCTTGGGAACTGGTTTTGTGGTAGGGAAATATGAACTGTAATTGACAAACACTGGAGACTCAGTGTGGACAAGCTAGGAGTTAAAAGCTGCAAGCAGACCCAGTCATTGGGTGACCACACCCCCAACCACTTTCATGAATTTTACCTCCAAGAGCCCTACCAAGTTCTCACAGTAGATAATGGAGAAAAATCCCCTTGTTCTCTGGCAGAAGGAAGGGAAAAGGAACCATTCTGAAATATGCCAGAGCACTCTGTTCTTCTTCACAAGGCCCAGTTCAGGGGAAACTAGTTAACCAGACCCTCACCTGCTGGGGTATGACCAGAGCCTAACTGACCTGGAGGAAGGGAAACAACCAACTTCAGTTGACTCCAGCCTTCCACATGGGAGAAAACAATACCAAACTCCAGTCCACTCTAACCATCCTGTCCCACCTACGGGGGAAGAAAAAAATGGAGAAGCACAGTCCAAAGCATAGGCTCAATAAAGGACTGAGACCTAATCTTAGGTCTATAGAACGCTTCCTCCACACATACACACCTCACCACCACATTACTAAAGGCCTGTTTACAGCAGTTCCTTTTACCTGCTACATCATGTCTGGCTATTAAGGAAAAATTACAAGGCATACTAAAAGGCAAAATACACAACTTGAAAAGATAGAGTAAGCATGAGAACCAGGCATGGCAGGGATGTTGGAATTTTCAGATTGAAAATTTAGAACAATATGATGAATTTGTTAAGGACTGTAATGAATAAAGTAGACAGCATGCAAGAACAGATGGGTGATGTAAGCAGAGAGAGGGAAGTCCTAAGAAAGATAAAAAAAACCCTAGAGATCCAAAGCACTCTAACAGAAATGAAGAATCCCTTTGATGGGCTTATTAGTAGACTGAACATGGCTGAGAAAAGAATTTCTGAGCTTGAGGATAACTCGATAGAAACCTCCAAAACTGAAAAACAAAGAAAATCAAGACTGAAAAAAGCAGAATAGAGTATCCAAGAACCGTGGAACAACTACCGGAGGTTTAACATGTGTGTAATGAGCATTTCAGAAAGATAAGAAAGAAGGAACAGAAGAAATATTTGAAATAGTAATGATGGAAATTTTCCCCCAAATGAATATTGGATGCCAAACAACAAATCCTAGTAATCCCAGAGAATACCAAACAGTAAAAATGCCAGAAAAAAAACCCCTACATATAGGCATATCATTTTCAAACCACAAAAATTAAACATAAAGAAAAAATTCTGAAAGAAACCAGAGGAAAAATACAACTTACCTGTAGAAAAACAAAGATAAGAATGACATTGGACTTCTCCTCAGAAATCATGCAAGCAAAAAGAGTGGAGTGAAATATTTAGTGTTGAGGGAGAGAGAAAAAAAGCTAGAATTCTGTACCCTGTGAAATTATGCTTCAAAAGTGAGAGAGTAATAAAGACTTTCTCAGACAAACAAAAATTGAGAAATTTTTTTTGCCAGTAGACCTGCTTTGCAAAACTGTTAAAAGAAGTTCTTTAGAGGGAAAGAAAATATGTCAGAAACTTGGAGCCACATAAAGAAAGGAAGAGCATCAAAGATAAAGTAAGCGGAGATAAAATAAAAACTTGTGGCCAAGTACAGTGGCTCATGCCTCTAATCCCAGCACTTTGGGAAGCCGAGACTGGTGGATCACTTGAGGTCAAGAGTTTGAGACCAGCCTGAACAACAACATGGTAAAACCCCGTCTCTACTAAAAATACAAAAAACTTAGCCAGGTGTGGTGGCACCTGTCTGTAATCCCAGCTACTTAGGAGGCTGAGACAGGAGAATCACTTGAACCCAGGAGGTGAAGGTTACAGTGAGCTGAGATTGTGCCATTGCACTCCAGCCTGGGCAACAGAATGAGACTTCGTCTCAAAACAAGCAAACAAAAACAAACAAACAAAAACCCTCCCAAATTTTTATTTTTATTTATTTTTAATTGATGTACCAGAAAATTGTTCCAAGTAACAATAATGTATTTGATTATGTATGTTTATGAATATCATATATGTACACACACATATATATATTATTATGCATGTTTATATATAAGTAGAACTAATAAAAGCAATGAAACCAGAAACAGGAATGAAGAATTTGGATTATTTTGTTATAATAAGGTAGTCACACTCCCCATGAAGTGGAATACTGTTATTTGAAAGTGGACTTGGATTCAGTATAAATGTGTATTGTAGAGTCTAGGGCAACCATTAAAAGAAGTAAAAAAAGAAGTACAGATGATATGCTAAGAAAGGAGAGTAAATAGAGTCATATGAAATGTTCAACTAAAACTACAAAAGGCAGAAAAAGAGTGAACAACAAAAACAGGAACAGTGAGCAAGGGCAACAAATATTAACAGAAAACAGTAACCAATATGGTGGACATTAATCCAACTATATAAAAATATCATTTTAAACATCAATGATCCAAATGCACCAAATAAAGGGCAGAGACAGAGTGGTATTAGTAAACAAGACCATCTCTATATCGTCCACAAGAAACCCACTTTAAAGATAAAGACATATATAAATGAAAACTAAGTGAATGGAGAAAAGTGTATCATGCTAACAAATCAAAAGAAACCAGGGTAGCTATATCAAAGACAAAGAAGGCATTGTACAGGGTCAATTCTATAAGAATACATAACAATCCTTAGCATACATACAATCTAACAACAGGGTACCAAACTATGCAAGACAAAAGCTGATAGAACCGCAAGGAGAAATAGATAAATTCACTTTCATGGGTGGAGACTTTAACACCCCCTCTATCATAAATGGACAGATCCAACAGGCAAAAAATCAATAAAGATGACATACTTGAACTCAACAATATCATCAATCAATTGAATATATGTATAGGCTACTTCATCCAACACCAGCAGAATGTCCATTCTTCTCAAGGTTACATAGAACATTCAGCAAAATAAATCATATTCTGGGCCCTAAAACAAAGCTTAACAAATTTAAACAAATAGAAATCATACAATGTCTGCTCTCAGACCACAATGGAATTAAACTAAAACTCAGTAACATTTAATAATTGGAAAATTTCCAAATATGTGGACATTAACACACTTCTAAATAACACATGAGTCAATGAAGATATCTCAAGAGAAATTTCAAAATGTTTTGAACTAAATGAAGAGGAGAACATGACTTATCAAAATTTGTGGGATGCAATGAAACAGTCCTTAGAGGGAAATTTATAGCATTAAATGAATATACCAGGAAAGAAGAAATATCTAAAATCAATCATATAAGTTTTCACTTTAGGAAACTGGGGAAGAAAAAGAGCAAATGAAATTCAAAGTAAGCAGAAGTAAAGAAATCATAAAAAGTAAAGGCAGAAATCAATGAAATGAAAAATAAGAAATTTATAATAGAGAAGACCAATAAAGCAAAAAAACTGGTTCTTTGGAAAGATCAACAAAACTAATAAGCCTCTAGCCAGGTTAACTATGAAAAAAAGAAAGAGGGCACAAATTATTACTATCAGAAATGAAATAAGGGACTTCACTACAGATCCCATGGACATTAAAATGATAATAAAGAAATGCTATGCCTACATTTTGATAACCTAGATGAAATGGACCAATTATTTGAATGATATAATCTGCTAAAACTCACACAAGAAGATATAGACAATCTGAATAAGCCAACATCTATTTTAAAAATAAAATAAAAAAAATTAATAACCTTTCAAAACAGAAAGCCCCAGGCACAGATAGATTCACTGGTGAATTCTGACATTTAAGAAAGAAATCATACCAATTCTCTATACTCTCTCATAAACATAGATGCAAAAATACTCAATAAAATATTAACAGATCAAATCCAACAATGTACAAAAATAATTATAAACCATGACCAAGTGGGATTTACCCCAAGTAGGCAAAACTGGTTTAACTTTTGCAAATCAATTAATGTAACCTATCACATCAACAGGCTAAATAAGAAAAAAATCACACAAGCATATCAATAGATGCAGAAAAAGCATTTGACAGAATCCAACACCTATTCACACTAAAAACTCTCAGTAAACTAGGAAGAGTGAAATTTCCTCAAACTGACGAACAATATCTAAAAAAACCCTATAGCTAACATTCTTAATGGTGAGAAACTTGAAGCTTTTCTATCGATATTAGGAACAAGGCAAGTGTGTCCTCACTCACTACTCCTTTGCAACATTGTACTGAGAGTCCTAGCTAATGCAATAAGAGAAGAAAAGAATGTAGATTAGGAAGGAAGAAATTAAACTGCCTTTGTTCACAGATGACACAATCATCTATGTAGAAAATCTAACAGGATCAACAACAACGAAAAAACCCTTCTGGAACTATTAAGCAATTATAGGAAGGTGGTTAAATTCAAGGTTTACGTACAAAAGTCAATTGCTTTCCTATATGCCAGCAATGAACAAGTAGGATTTGAAATTAAAAATACAATATTATTTATATTAGCATCCCCAAAGATGACATATTTAATTGCACATCTGACAAAATATGTATAAGATCTTTAAGAAGAAAATTAGAAAACACTGATGAGTGAAATCAAGGAAGTACTAAATGAACACTGCAGGTGCTCTACAGGCACCATGTTACCTCTCTTGCATCAGAAAAACACCTCAATTCCAAAACATAACTGACCCCAAGAGTTTTAAATAAGAAATTACGGAACTGAACTATTAAAAGCAAGTAATCAATGTATTACTGGCAAATAAACAATAAAATGTGGTGAGGTGGGAGGAGAATCAGAATAAATAATCTGAGAAAGCATTACTATGGAGGATGATATCTACTGCAGACTCAACCATCCTTCATGTTCCCCCAGGCAAGTTCCTTCACCTATATGATGCTCAACTTTCTCCAAAGTGAGGAAGTCAGGTTGATTATCTCTACAATCTGTTCACAATGACATAATTCTGAGCTCCCAGTTCCTTTCTTCAAAGCAGTTCTTCCCCATCCAGGAGCAACCAGGATGCGGCAATTCTTTGTCGAGGCATTTTCAGTTACACGCTACTATGTTTTTCCTTCATATTGCCCATTTTAAATGTAAACTCAAACATATTCCTTTGACTAACCATTTTTTTCCAGTTTTCTTTGCAAATCACTAAGCAGTTTTTATTGGTTTTAAATGAGTTTTTACATTTCAACTCTCTTATAATTATTAAATAATCCATCTTACTTCCCTCTACATACATGATGATTTTTATTTATCTGGCAAAGACATAAAGAAAGAACATTAGGTCATTTGTACCAGAGAATTTGAGCCAGGACTCAGAATTGCTCGTTCTTGACGGCTGTGCTGAGATCACTTCCCTAGTTCTAGTTTGAAGATAAAGTTCTTTTGTTACCTTGGATTATGGTTTGAATTAGGTTAACATCCCTCCTTTTTCTGATTTATATGATGAAGTGATTGCTTAAAGATGGCAGGTCTGCTAGAGTCCTGATCTTGACAAATGGTACCACTCCATCATTTAAGGCAGAACCTTGGGGGTCACCCAAGACCATTTCCTCTCCCTTACCACCCACATGTTCAATTAATCTCCAAGGCCTGCTGATTTTTTAAAAAATAAAATTATAATATGTTTCTACCCTATAGAAAATCAGAGCACATAATATAAACAACATCAATGAACCAACCCTCATGTTTGTTAAAAGGTCACTTTTTAATATATACATGTGTTTAATATATATATATATAAACAACACACATTTAGTTGTTTTTTTAAGTAAATAGAAGATTATAGAGAAAGTTGAAGCCCCCAATTGTAATTTTGGTATTTATGCTTTCCGTGTTTGTACAATTATTATAGAGAAGCTCCCAATTCTAATTTTGCTATTTATAATTTTCATGGTGTTTGTACTATTATTTTAGAACACATTGGGCTGCGTATTTACATGTTAACATTTTATAGTGCATGCATCCATCTGCAGCTTGTTTTTCATCTCACTTAACATTGGTCTTGAGATTATTCAAGAACTAGACACTTACGTCTAGTTCATTCTCTTAAACAGATGTATAGTGTTCTATTATATAACTACTGATGCCATTTATTGATACCCTTGTTCATTGACATTTGGATTATTTCTAGTTT
The DNA here is from genome assembly GCF_000951045.1 of Mandrillus leucophaeus. Classification (NCBI taxonomy): domain Eukaryota; kingdom Metazoa; phylum Chordata; class Mammalia; order Primates; family Cercopithecidae; genus Mandrillus; species Mandrillus leucophaeus. The sequence continues at coordinate 4,713,189 of NW_012106697.1, read as the reverse complement.
TTTGTTATTCAAACACTGCTGCAATAAATCTTCACTTGCCTGTCTCCGTGTGCAAGCGAATATATGAGAGCTTCTCTGGGGCACAGTGGACTGTGGTGTGCCAAGATTTTTATCTCCTCCACTGATGGGGACCATGCGTGGGGCCAGAGATACAGAGTGGAGTCTGCCATTTTTATAGTGTCTACTATGGGGTCCGACACCATATGTAAAGGACCTTGCTTTACATAAATTAACTCATTCAATATCCATGATAACCCTATGGGAAAAACACGAATGTCATCTCCATTTTACAGACAAGGAAGCTGAAGCACAGGCAGCAATGAAATAACTTGACCAGAGTAAGCCATTTGTAAGTGTCAGAAGCAGTGATCGATTTCTCATTGAAGACTGCGGTGTTCTCTATGTAAGTACCCAGGAATGAAATTGCTAGGTGCAGGAGTAGGTGTGGCTTCAACTTTACTAGATAATGCCACATTGCTCTTCAAAACGGCGTTATTAATTTACAATCCCAGCAGCACTATGGGAGAGCTTCTTGTGCTAATCTGATGGAGGAGAAAATGGTGTCTTTGTTGTTTGCATTTGATTTTCCTTGATTTACTATGAGGTTGAACATCTTTTTGGAAGGTCTTTGGCTGCTCATATTTTCTGATTCTGTTGCTTGACTGTTCGTATTTGTTGCCTTTTCTCTTACGTTTTTCCTTATTGATTTTGGTGAGTTTATTACATATTCTGGTTACTAAGCCTCTGTGTTCTATTTTTTTTGCATATATCTCCTCTCAGGTGTCAAGAAAAACTGCTGTACTGAGCTATAGTTCAAATAATATATGAGACAGTATTTTAATTTTAAATTTACTTTTTAAATAAGAAGAAATGCCTATAAGCTGTGTTCTATTTCTGAGAAAATCTTTACCGTCTTTTTATACTGTCTGAGCACATTAGACTGACATCAGTGCCAGACATCAGAAGAGGTTAATGACTCATCTTCCCAAGGAGGGTGAGTGTGACCAAACTTCTCTGAAAATTATAGCTTGTATCTTCAAGTGAACGGCTTTCTACAGCACTCATGGTTTCCATTAACAAGATTGTTTTGTTTTTGGTCACAAGACTATAAACTGTTTGTCATGGGAACAAATAGATTGATACTACGGAAAATCTTTTAACCTGTTTTAGTAAAGAAACGTAGAAACTTTCCTATGGCAAGATGCTGAGTGAGCGTAGATTTAATTCTTATGAGAAACAACCTTTTCTCCTAGCTTCTAAACAAAGGGCAATTGTTACTCAATTGTTTTGTATTCTCAAGGTTTCTGTTACTGATGACTAGGCTTCTGGTTTCAATTTAACTTTTTTTAGCTTTTAATTTTGAACATATTTTAGGTGTACTGAAAATTTGCAAAAGTAATGCAGAGTCTCCCATAAAACTTTTACCCACCTAACCCCAATGTTAACATCGTATATAACCATAGTACCAAAACTAAGAAATTAACATTGGTACAATACTATTAACTAAACCACAGACTTTATTTGAATTTGCTGATGTTTTCCTTACTGCCTCTTTCTGTTCTAGCACCCTCTCCAGGATCCCACATTACATTTAGTTGCCATTTCTCCCTAGTTGCCTCTGGCTTCTTGGTCTACCCTTGTTTTTTACGACCTTGGCAATCTTAAGGAATACTTGCCAGCCTGGGGTTATCTGGCGTTTCCCCTTGATTACATGGGAGTTAGGAAGTTTTGGAAAGAACATCACAGAACAAAGTGCCCCTCCCACCTCACTATATGTGACATCTACATGACACCACAGGTGATAGTAACCTTCGTCACCTGGTTAATGTCGTGTTTGCCAGGTTTTTCCACTGCACAGTTGCTATGTTTCCCTTTCCCCACTCTATTCTTTGGAAATGAGTCTGGAGCTCTGTCCCACCCTCAGTGGAGAGGAGTGGGGACTGAGCTCCTTCTCCTGGCTGCGGAGCATCTACATATATTGTCTGAAGTTCTTTTTTAAGGAAGATCTATCACTTCTCATCTGTGTGCATATTTATTTATTTATTCCATGGTTTATTGTGCCAGTGTAGACTTGTATATTTATTTCATACTTCGGGTCATGGTCCAATGTTCCATTGTCTACGTGGTGGTTCCAGGGATTTCAGCTTTGGTTAGTGAGTGCTCTCCTAGCTTGGCTCCTGGGTCCCTTTGACACACCCCGTCCTTTGGAGTTTCGAATACTTCCTGACTTTCTGGTTCTCCCCATAATTTTAGCATCCACCCGTAGGTGCTGTCTGCACAGTTATTTCTGTAGCGTTCTAGTGGCGATTTTTCTATTTCTCCCTCTCAATTTAATCAAGGTAACTAAAGATATTTAGCATATAGGCTATCTGAGGGATTTGGGCTTGGATTTCAGTTCCAGCACTTCAAGCTATCTGCTGTTAGGGTTCTCTGAACCCTGATTTCATTTGTATCAGAAGGCAAAGTGTAAAACTGCTTCTATACTCACAATATTTCTGATACTAAGTGTGTGGGGCTTTTATCCATTCCCCACCACCAAGCAAATTTCCAGTTCTCTGTGGACAGCAAAATTGAGTGTCCTATAATTTAATGAGTTTGATACTTGCTCCCAGGAGTTAGTGGAGACCCCACAGGTTCAGTCCCAGAAGACACCCCTGTACTTCAGACACCAACCAAAAGTCTCAGGTTACTTCTTGCACTTATGGCTGACTGGCTGGAAATTGAGGATTCCCATGACCCCTCCTCACATTTAATAATCTACTAAAGCAGCTCACAGAACTCAGGGAAACACTCCACTGACTATTACTGATTTATTATAACGGATGCAGTTCGGAAACAGCCAAATGTAAGAGATGCACAGGGCAAGGAGAGGGGTGCAGAGCTTCATGCCCCCTTTGTGGGCACCGTTCTCCCAGCAGCTCCAAGTGTTTACCCACCAAGAAGCTCTCTGAGCTCCATTGTTAAGAGGTTTTATGGGAGTTCCATTACATGAGCACGGTTGATGAAGTCATTGGCCACTGATGATTAACTCAGTCTCCAGGGCCTCTCCCCACCTGGCAGTCCAGAAAGTGAGGCTGAAAGTTCCAACCCTCCAATCACAGGGTTGGCTCCCCTGGCAAACAGCCCCACCCTCAAAGAGTCACCTCATTAGCATAAATTCAGGTATGATTGAAAAGAGCTTATTAAGGGTAACAAAAGTAGCTCCTCTCACCCAGGAAATTCCAAGAGTTTTTAGGAGCTCTGTGCCAGGAACTGGGGACAAAATCTTGCACTGTCCCACTCCACCAGCCTGGGAAGGGAATTATCCCTTTGGCACTGATACACTCTCTGTCCTGTAGTCACTTAGCAGGTATCTGAGTTATCAGATCAAAAAACATGGCATATATAGGGTTCCGTACTATCTGTGGTTTTAGGCACCTACTGGGGGTCTTGGAACATATCCCCTGAGGATGAGGGGGAGAGCTGTATTATTATTATCATTGCTTCCACCAGCACTGTTGTCACCTCCATACTTCTTCCAGAGCCTGCTTTGTAAAATGCAAATCTGATGATGTCACGGTATTGTTCAGGGTAACTCATTGCTGTCTGTTATTGTCAGCAATGGTTCCTAAGCCTGACTTTTGATCAAAATCATATGAGGAGCTTAGATAGATAGATAGATAGATAATAGATAGATGATAGATAGATAGATAGATAGATAGATAGATAGATAGATAGATGCCCAGTCTTAACCCAGGCCTTATTGACTTGAATTTTGGTGGGGTGGGCCTCAGCCTTTATCTGTTCCTGGAGAGAGGTGAGAGCAGGGGTCTGCGCAGCAGGAATGAGCCTGGGATCCCTGTAAAGGCTGATGGCTGGTCCCACCCAGTGATGACTCACAGCAATAAAGAGAAGACCTTGGTTCCCACCATGAAGTAGCCAATATGATGCCCAGATGTGAGATGAGGAGTCCGATGAACTGTTTCTAGCTATTCCACTTAGTTCCCGTGTGTTCCTATCTAGTCAGTTGGAAGGTAGCTGTCCTTTATTTAAGGACTGTGTTCTTAGAGGACTTGTTCAATTTAAAACATGCACAAATAAAGACCATTATCCTAATAAGAATAAATATAAACTGTGTATTCATAAACCTAGTGTTAAATCAAGTTAAGCTTAAAGTGGCCTCCTTACATATCTTAAATTCGGCCTAAATTTCTCTGTATACAGTGAGCCATAACCTAAATGGAGGTGTAAACAGATTGTAACCTACAGTTAAAAGAAAAACCTTAGCCAAATTAAGTTTAAAAGCGTTTAATTAAGCAAAGAACAATTCATGAATCTGGCAGCCTCCTGAGCCACAGTAGGCTTAGAGAGAATCCAACACAACCACATGGCGGAAGAAGATTTGTGGACAGAAAAAGGAAAGTGACTCACAGAAAACAAGTGAGGTGCAGAAACTGCTGATTGATTACAGATCGGTGTTTGCCTTATTTGAACATGTCCTATTTGATTGGCCATATTTGTTGGCCATATTTGATTGGCCAAAACTGGGTGATTGGCAAAGAGTAGGTTACAGTCTGTTTACAATTCTATTTAGGTTATAATTCATGATGTACAGAGAAATCTTTAGGCCAAATTTAAAGCAGGTGAGGAGGCAGCTTTAGGCTAAACCTGATTTAACACTTCTTTTGTGCCAATCACTGAATTTTGGCCAAAAGGGGTCAACTGTTTGAAATGTGTTCAAGTAAATCAATTGTTGACCTGTAACCAATTTGGCTGTTTGTGTACCTCACTTCTGTTTTCTGTACATCACTCTCCTTTTTCTGCCCATAAGTCTTCTTCTACCATCTAGCTGCCCTGGAGTCTCACTGAGCCTACTCTGGCGCAGGAGGCTGCCCGATTGGCAAGTCATTCTTTGTTCAACTAAACTCTGTTAAACTTAAATTGGCTAAAGTTTTTCTTTTGACACTAGAATGATTGTTGTGAACACTTTCTTTACTACTTCTTTTCACCTTGAGCTCTGATACTTTGCAGGGTGCTCTCGTCTTAATTAACAGTCTGGGACAACATGGTATTTATATGTGCCCAGCTTCTTAGCACTTTAACACACAGAATTTCTATTTCAAAGTTGATTTTCCGAGGACATTTTCTTTTCAGCTAGAATGAGCCCCACTAATAAACACATAGATGGCATTATTAATAAAAATTATAATGTCACTGTGTATTAAAATATTAGTACAAGAGTGTTCCATTGTCTATGACGTAAACTACTTCACCTACTTCAGAATAGGAAGTGTAACTTATGTGTTGTATTAGTCAGGGTTCTCTTGAGTGACAGAACTAATAGGATAAATGTATATATAAGGCGGAGTTTATTAAGGAGTATTGACTCACACTGTCACAAGGTGAAGGCCCACAATCGTCCGTCTGCAACCTGAGGAACAAGGAAGCCAGTCCGAGTCCCAAAACCTCAAAGTAGGAAAGCTGACGGTTCTGTCTTCAATCTGTGGCCGAAGGCCCAAGAGCCCCTGGCAAACCACTGGTGTAAGTCCAAGAATCCAAAAGCTGAAGAACTTGGACTCTGATGTTCTAGGGCAGGAAGCATCCAGCACAGGAGAACGATGAAGGCTGGAAGACTCAGCAAGTCAAGTCCTTCCATGTTCTTCTGCCTGCTTTATTCTAGCCATGCTGGCAGCTAATTAGATGGTGCCCACCCAGATTGAGGGTGGGTCTGCCTCTCCCAGTCCACTGACTCAAATGTTAATCTCCTTGGCAACACCCTCACCGACACACCCAGGATCAATACTTTGCATCCTTCAGTCCAGTCAAGCCAACACTCAATATTAACCGTCACATATGGGTACATGAATTACCTTTCATCTATACCCCAGGGGTAATCACTCAGCATTTGAACAGAAATTTGCAATCAGAGGTGGTTAAAGAAAATATTTTCTATTTTATTATAATAGATACAAAGTCTTCATTAGCTAGCATAAGGCATTTTAGAAATAATTTTCCATAGATAAAATAAGTGGTGTTCAAAAAATACAGTCACCTAAAAAGACTGAATGGATCCCAGCACCTTGCTTGGTTGAAGGATCAGAATCAGGCCAGATTCTATGGGGGTGGGGCCCACATCCAAAACTCATGCCCTCTGGGCACCCCATGTAGCAGACGACTCCATCATGAGTTCTATCCCAAGGTTGGCTGATCTCAGAGTTCATGCAGGGAACTTGATTGTTGCCTGAGGACAGAAAGAGGAGCTCTCACCAAGCTAAGGAGAACAGATATGCCACTGCTTGTGTAATAAAGCACTGGACTGGCCTTTGTCCCTAGTTCCTGGGAGAGAGACTCTGAGTCCTTGGAATTTCCTGAATAATAGGGGCATCTTTATTATTCATGAGGTTTTTTGGATTGCATCTGATTTACGCTAATGAAACCACTCAGAATGGGAACTGGTCACCAGAAACACCAACCATGTGATCTCAGGAAGTTAGGACTTTGAGTCAGTCTGATCTCCAGGGAGGGGAGAGCAGCTGGTGACTGAGTTTAATCCTTTGTCAATGGTCTGGCTAATCATGCCTATGTCAGGAAACCATAATACAACTCTGGACACTGAAGCTCAGAGGAACTTTCTGTTTGATAAACACATTGATGTGTCAGGAGGGTGACGTGCTCTGATTTCATGGGAAGAGAGTGTGGAATCTCTACGTTTCGGACCCTCTCAGATCTTGTCCTATGTGTTTCTTCATTATGCTGGTCCTGATTTGCAGCCTTTATAATAAAACTGTAATTATAAGTCTAGCACCTTCCTACGTTCCAGGAATTGTTCTGGAGAATTGTGAAACCTGAGAGGGGTTGTGGGATTTATAGCTAGTTAGTTGGTCAGGGCATAGGTGGTCTGGAGACCTGAAATTACCGCTGGCATCTGAAATGGGGAGCACTTCCCCATTAGGGGCAGTGCTCCTAACATAAGGAATCTGATATTAACTCCAGATGGTTAGTGTCAGAATCGTACTGCAGGACACCCAAACTATTTTTAGCCTGCTTACTAATAAATAGTTGTCCACTTGGAAGAATATAGCCTTACCTTCATTTTGACAGACCAACTAGTAGTCTCAGGCTGGACTTGTATAGCCCATACCTAGCTCTAACCTGGGAGGCTGCTGGTGTCCACTGTAACAACCTGACAGTTGCCAAAGGGACAAATTGGCTTAGACCAGCCTGACAACCACACACAGAAATCCCTCCTGAAGTTCCAACACCTGTAAATAGCAGCATGATTTCTAGGACACTGAAAGCAGAGGCTGATATTCCTGTTTTCCTGTTCATATGGTGGTAGCTTGTGGGAATAGTATAAAAACATTTTACAATTCACTGGCTTTCAGCTTTGTAATTATGTAGTGTTTTATTTTTTCTGGGGTATTTGAATTCAAAATTTGCTTATACAGTGATTTTATTAAAGTTTTTGTGACACTGTTTTAAGGAAATAACAGTGCATAAATGCAACCACATTTAATTCTGGATATCAATGTTTTCATCTATAAACAGAGAGAAAAGTGAGAATGGCCCAACCTATTTGTATTGAGATTCAAAAAAAATGAAAGAGCTTTGAAAACTATATACATGATTTCTCTAATGGAAAGATTTCCCTAATGGAAAGATTTCCTTATTTTTGCATATTGGAAACAATGCTTAGAATAAAAAAGACTATAAGCAATAACCACAATAAAGAAGTAATCTATATAGTATATTAAAAGGTGATAAACCTATTAAATATTACAAACCGTAAAAAAAAAAAGCATTATAAAGCTTTTCAGAATGCATGGTTGCCATTTTAGATGGGATTAGACCTCATCGAGAAGATGAGATGTAAACAGGGACTTGAAGAAAATGAGGGAGTGATGTGGATACGGAGGGAAGAGCATTCCCAGGTAGAGGAAATAGCCAATGCAAAGGCCCAGAGTTAGAGAATGTCTGCCATGAGCTGCTCTCAATAAGGAGGTTACTACAAGTGGGACACATGCATAATTGAGGCTAGTAAGAAAGGAGGTCAGTATAACGGAAGGCAAGGTAGTGTAGGGCCTGGTTGACCAAAATGAACACCCTGGTTTCTTTTTATTATTATTATTATTATTACTAGACAGAGGCTCTCTCTGTCACCAGGCTGGAGTGCAGTGGTGCAGTCTCGGCTCACTGCAACCTCTGCCTCCCGGGTTAAAGCGATTCTCCTGCCTCAGCCTCCCGAGTAGCTAGGATTATAGGCGCACACCACCAAGCCCAGCTGAAACACCCTGGTTTCTACCCTGAGTGGAATGTGAAGTTTTTGGAAGGCTTTGAGCAGGGGAGTGACATGCAGTGAGCTGAATGGTGTTTCCTGCCCCCACCTCCAAAAAGATATATCCACACCCTAATTCCTGGAACCTGTAAATGTTACCTTCTTTGAGAAAAGGGTCTTTGCAGATGAAATGAACTTAAAGATCTTGAGATGAAGACATCATCTTAGATCATCTGGCAGGCAAAGTCCGGTGACAAGTGTCCTTATAAGAAGAGAAGGGCAGAGGGAGATTTGAGACAGACAGAGAGGAGACACGACACACAGAGGAGAAGGCAGGGTGAAGATGGAGGCAGAGACTGGAGCAATGGGGCCATGAGCCGAGGGGTGCCGAGGATTGCCGGAAGTCACCATGAGGCAGAAGGGAGGCGTGGAAGGGGTTCGCCCTTAGAGCCTCCGGAAGTAATCAACCCTGCCAGCACTTTGATTTTGGACTTCTAGCCTCCAGAACTCTGAAAGAATAACTTTCTGTTGTTTGAAGACACTCTATTTGTGGTAATTCGTTAAGGAAACAACAGAAAACAAATATAGGAAGCCAGATAGTAAGGGACCAGATCAGTCAAACTGAGAAGACTCAGGGTTCTACTCTGAGGGGAACTGGGAGTTACTGGAAGGTTTTGAGCAGAGCAGTGACATGAACCTGGTTCTTGTTTTAAATAGAGTCAGTTAACTTAGCCAGCATATATCCCTCCTCCCTCACACATTTTTCTGCCTGGTGATTGGATAAAAATTGGCTAGACACGACCAGAGGCCATCTCAACTTTCAGTTCAATTTCACTCCTTCATGGATGCACTCCTTTGGATATTGAGCCTCTAAACTGGCTGTGTCCATTAGAACTGGATTTGGCTGCATTTAAGAGAAAACCTGGCCAGGCACCGTGGCTCCCACCTGTAATCCAAGCACTGTGGGAGACCGAGGAGGGCAGATGATCTGAGGTCAGGAGTTCAAGATCAGCCCGGCCAACATGGTGAAATCATGTCTCTACTAAAACTACAAAAAATTAGCCGGGCATGGTGGCGGGCACCTGTAGTTCCAGCTACTCGGGAGGCTGATGCAAGAGAATTGCTTGAACCCGGGAGGTGGAGGTTGCAATGAGCTGAGATTGTGCCACTGCACTCCAGCCTGGGCAACAGAGTGAGACTGTCTCAAGAAGGAAAAAAAATAAAAGAGAAAACCTAATAGTAGTTTAACTAAGAGAGAAGTTTATGTCTCTCTCAAGCAATAGAAACCTTGAGCTGGGCAGTCCAGGGCTAGAAATGTGGCTCCATCGGCATCATGGAATTAGGGTTTTTCTGGTTTCTCATCCTATTGTCTTTAGCATATAGTTTTTAGCTTCAAGGTTGCCTTATGGTCCAAGAAGACAGCTGGAGTTCCAGCCATTGTTTGAAAATTGCACAGTCAAGGAGAGCAGAGGAGCAGAGCATACTGGTTATACCTCGAGGAAGAATAAAACCTTTTGAAACAGATTTCCTGGAAGCCACAGTCAGTTACTTCTGCTCACATCTTATTGGCCCCCTTGTTTCAAAGGAAGAAGGGATATCACATGCCATCAAGAAAAGGTCATGGGAACCACCACTCAAGTCAACAGATAGAAACAACATTTCCAGCATTCCAGAGGCCGCTTCCTTCCCTTTCCTGGTCACCACCTATCCCCACCTCCACCAAGGTAACTATCAACTTAATTCTTACTGGAATTACACCTTTACTTTTCTTTAGAGTTTTATTACCTGAATAAGTATATGTTTTTAAATATTAAGATTTAGGTTTGCTTATTTGTTTGGGCCTTATATAAATGGAATTATTTAATAATAATTTTTAAACATTGTGTAGTGCAGAAAGGGGAGAGAAAGGATATTAAGTGGGCAACTAGTAATCTCCGCTACATCAGCAGAACCCAGAGTTAAGGTTCTTTCAACCATTGGTTTCATTAATGTATCTTCATAATTTACCTGGATTCTGAGCAAAGCCAGTCTATTCTATGACATAAGCCTTCCTTAGTATTCTGGGACAAAGTATTACAATTGCTTATCACCATCTTCCTGTCAATCTAGGAAGACCAAGTGTTTTTGGCAGTACTTCCTTGCTCATTGAAATTTTTAGTACGCTACATCTAATAATTGTTAATATGTTTTGGTTGAAGTCCACCATTTTGTTATTTGTTTCCTATCAGTCCTATCTGTTTTTATTCTTTTGTTTAATCTTTTCCTACCTTCTTTGAGGTTAACTGAGTATTTTTAGTATTTTTTTCTATTAGCTTTTATTGCTTTTTGTTATAATAAACAACATGTAACATGAAATTTACTATCATAACCACATTTAAATGTATAGTTCAATAATGTTAGGTATATTCACATTGCTGTAAAACAGAAGATCTCCAGAAATTTTTCATCTTGAAAATCTGAAACTCTATACCCATTAAGCAAATCTCTTCTGCTCCCTCCTCCAACCCCTGGTGACTACCATTCTACTTTGTGTTTATATACATTTGGCTACTTTAGATAATGAATGTATGTGTAATTATACATTATTTGGCTTTTTGTGACTAGAGTATTTCACTTAACATAATGTCTTCAAGGTTCGTCCACGTTGAAATCTTATGATTTATTTCTTTTTAAGGATAAATAATATTTCATGTATGTATATATCACATTTTCTTTATCCATTTGTCAATGGAAATTTTAGTTGTTTCTGTAGTTTGGCATTGCAATAATCTGCAATACTGCAATGCTCCCAAAATACCTGGGGGTGCAGATACCTCTTTGAGATTCTAATTTCAATTCTTCTGGATATACACCCAGGAGTAGGATCATTGTATCACATGGCAGTTCTATTCTCAATTTCTGAGGAACCTCTATACTCTTTTCCATAGTGATTGTAGCATTCTATATTTACACCAACAATAAATAAGAGATACAATTTCTCCACATACTCATCAACATTTTTACTTTTTGGGGTTTTTAAAAATAATAATCATCCTAATAAATGCAAGGTGTTACCTCATTGTGCTTTTATTTGCATCCCTGATAATCTGTAATGTTGAGCACCTTATAACATACCTGTTGGCCATTTGTGTGTCTTCTTTGGAGAAACATCCATTCAAGATCTTTGCCCATTTTCTAATTATTTGTTTATTTGCTGTCAGATTGTAGGAGTTCCATATATATTTTGGAAATTAACCCATTATCAGACATATAATTGGTAAATATTTTATTTATGTCACAAATTATCTCTTCATTCTGTTGATTGCTTCCTTTGCTGTGCAGATTTTCACTTCAATATCCCATTTAGCTATTTTTGCTTTTGCTACTGGCACTTTTGATATTATATCCATAAAATCATTGTTGGGAGCAATGTCATGAAGCTTTTCCTTCATGTTTACTTCTAAGCATTTTAAAGTTTCGGGTCTTACATTTAAATCTTTGCTCCATGTTCATGTGATCTTGGTATTATGGTATAAGATAGGGGTCCAGTTTATTCCTTTTGAATGTGAATTTCCAGTTTTCTCAGCATCACTTGTGCAAGAGACTATCCTTTCCCCATTGTGTATTCTTTTTTTGTTTGTTTGAGATGGAATTTCACTCTTGTTGCCCAGGCTGGAGTGCAATGGCGTGATCTCGGCTCACCGCAAACTCCGCTTCCTGGGTTCAAGTGATTCTCCTGCCTCAGCCTCCCAAGTAGCTGGGATTACAGACATGCACTACCATGCCCCACTAATTTTGTATTTTTAGTAGAGATGGGGTTTCTCCATGTTGGTCAGATTGGTCTTGAACTCCTGACTTCAGGTGATCTGCCCACTTCAGCCTCCCAAAGTGCTGGGATTATAAGTGTGAGCCACCGTGCCCAGCTGCCCATTATGTAGTCTTGATGCCTTTGTTGAAGATCAATTGACTGTGCGTGTGTGGGTTTATTTCTGGGCTCTCTATTCTGTCTGTTGTTCTTTATGTCTGTCTTTATGCCAGTACCAAACTGTGCTGATTATTGTAGTTTGCTGATGTATTTTGAAATCAGAAAGCGTGATGTCTCCAGCTTTGTTCTTCTTTCTCAGGATTGCTTTGACTATTTTGGGTCTTTTATTGTTCCATATGAATTCTAGAATTTTTTCTCTTTCTTTAAGAAATGCCACTGGGATTTTAATGGGAATAATGTTGAATCTACAGATTGCTTTGTTTAATATGGGCATCTTAATAATATTAATTCTTTCAATCCATGAACACAGAATATTTTTCCATTTATTTGTCTCTTCTTTAATTTCTTTCATCAGTGTATTGTAGTTTTTAGTGTACGAGTTTTTCACTGCCTTGGTTAAGCTTATTCCTAAGTAATTTATTTTTTTTGATGCTATTGTAAATAGGATTTTTCTTCTTAATTTTCTTTACAGATAGTTCATTGTTACTGTATAGAAAAACAATTGTTTCTTTGTATATTGATTTTGTATTCTATAACTTTACTGAATTTATTAGTTGCAACAGTTTTTTGGCAGAGTCTTAAGAGACATATATAATTATGTTACTAGCAAACAGAGACGATTTAACTTTTTCCTTTACCATTTAGGTGCCTTTTGTTTCTTTTTTTGCCTTTATCTGACTAGAAGTTCCAATACTATTTTGAATAGAAATGGTGAGAGTGGGTGTCTTTTTCTTGTTCCTGATCTGCCCGCTTCAGCCTCCCAAAGTGCTGGGATTACAAGTGTGAGCTAGTAATCTAGCTAGGAGGAAAAACTTTCAGTTTTTCACTGTTGAATATTGTATCAGTTTTGGCTTGCCACATATGGCCTTCATGTGTTGAGGTAGACTCTTTCTATACCTAACTTGCTTAGATTTTTTTTTTTTTAATCATGAAAAGAAGGATGAATTTTGTCAAATGCTTTTTCTGCATCACTTGGGGTGATCATGTGATTTTTATCCTTCTTTTTGTTAATGTGGTGTATTGCATTTATAGATTAGTGCACGTTGAACCATCCTTGCGTTTCTGGAATAAATCCCACTTCATTATGATGTATAATCCTTTTAATGTTCTGTTGAATACAGTTTGCTAGTATTTTGTTGAGGATTTTTGCATCTATAGTCATCAGGGATATTGGCCTGTAGTTTTCTTTTTTTGTAGTGTTTTTGTCGGACATTGGTATCAGGGTAACATTGGCTTCATGAAATGAGTCTGGAAGTGTTCCTTCCTCTTCAACTTTTTGGAAGAATTTGAAAAAAGATGGCATTCATTCCTTAAATATTTGGTAGAATTCACTAGTGAAGCTATCTGTTCTTTGCTTTTCTTTGTTGGGAGATTTTTGATTACCAATTCAATGTCCTTACTTGTTATTGGTGCCTTCAGATTTTCTGTTTCTTCATGATTTAGTTTTAGTAGCTTGTATGTTTCTAAGAATTTCTCCATTTATTCTAGGTTGTCCAGCTTATTGGCATATAATTATTTGTAGTAGTCTCTTATGCTCCTTTTTATTTACACAGTATCAGTTGTAATGTTTCCTCTTTCATTTCTGATTTTATTTAATTGAGTCTTCTCTTTTTCTTAGTTTAGCTGAGGGTTAGTCAATTTGGTTTTTCTTTTCAAAATAACTAGCTCTTAGTTTTGTTGATTATTTTCTTTTTTGGTCTTTATTTTGTTTTTTCTACTCTAATCTTCATTATTTCTACCACTACTTTCTTGTACTAACTTTGGACTTATTTTGTTCTTGCTTTTCTTTTTTTTCTCTTCCTGTTTTTAGCATAGCTATTTATCACTTAAACTTCCCTCTTCATACTTTACTGCCATAAGTTTTGATGTATTGTGTTTTCCTTTTGTCTTAAGACATATCTTATATTTTTATTTCTTTTTTTTTTAGCCCATGAATTGTTCAGGAGAAGGTTAATTTCCACATATTTGTAAATTTTCCAATTCTCCCTCTGTTAGTGATTTCGTTTCATAACATGTGGTCAGAAATGATACTTGATATAATTTTAATCTTCTTAAAATTGTTAAGACTTGCTTTGTGGCCTAATATGTGATATATCCTGGGGAATATTCCGTGTGCACTTGAGAAGAATGCATATTCTGTTGCTGTTGGGTGGTATGTTTTGTATATGTCTTTTAGGTGCATTTGGTCTACAGTGTTGTTCAAGTCTGCTGTTCCCTTATAGATTTCCTGTCTGGATATTCTATCCATTGTTGAAAGGCAGGTGCAAAGTCTCCTACCATTATTGTACTGCTATCTATTTCTCCCTTCAGTTCTGTTACATTTGCTTTGTATCTTTAGGTGTTGTGATGTTGAGTGCATATATAATTGTAATATTTTCCTGAATTAGCCCTTGCATCATTTTATAATGTTCTTGTCTCTTGCAAATATTTTTAATTTAAAGTCTATTTTCCTAATATAAGTATGGCCACCTCTGCTCTTTTTTGTTGACCATTTGCATAAAAATATTTTTTCATTCTCTCACTTTCAACCTTAATGTCTCCTTAAATATAAGTCTCCTGTAAACAGCATATAGTTAGGTCTTTTCAAAAAAACCCATTTATCTACTTTACATCTTTTGAATGGGGAATTTAATCTCTTTGTGTTTAATTACTATTGATTAATTTACATTAATTTCATTAACTTAATTAATTTAATTATTTAATTATTATTAATATAATTAAACACAAAGAGATTAAACTCCCCAATAAAAAGATGTAAAGTAGATAAATGGATTTTTTAAAAAGAGCTAATTATATGCTGTCTACAGAAGATTAATATTTAATTATATTTTATTAATTAATTATTAATTAAACACAAAGTAATTATTGATAGAGAAGGACTTACTATTGATATTTTGTTAATCTTCTGTGTGTCTTGTAGTTCTTTTGTTTCTCTTTTCCTGTGGTGCAGTCTTCCTTTGTGTTTTGTTTATTTTTCTAGTGTATTTGATTCTTTTCTCTTTTGTATCTTCTGTAGGTATTTTTATGTGCATGTGGTTACCATAATGCTTGCATAAAACATCATTATAATAGTCTATTTTAAGTTGATAATATTTTAACTTCAATCACATCCACATTTTTACTTCTCCTCCCATTAAACATACTTTATGTCATGGATGTTACAATTTACAATTATTTTTATTGTGTACCTATTGGCCAATTTGTGTGTGGTAGCTATTCCTAATATCTTTCAACATTTTTAAGGTTTAAAGTTTCAAAAGTCTTTTAACTTTTACACTAAAATTAAAAGTGATTTATGTAACACCATTACAGTGGTACAGTATTGTTTTTTTCTTTATATTTACCTTTGTAAGGTGAGTTCTATAATTTCATGTTTTGTGTTTTTATTTACTAGTACTTAGCTTCAACTTGAAGACAGCTGTTCTGCATTCTTGTAAGGCAAATCTGGTGGTGATGGACTCCCTCAGTTTTTGTTTGTCTGGGAACATCTTTATCTCTCCTTTATTTTTAAAAGACAGTTTTGCCAGGTATACAGTTCTTGGTTGACAATTTTTTTTTCAGCACTTTGAATATGTCATCCCACTCCTTGCTAGCGAGCAAAGTTTCTCCTGAGAAATTTTCTGGTAGCCTTAACGGAGTGTCCTTATACATGACATATCAGTTTTCTCCTGATGCTTTCAAAATTTTGTTTTTCACTTTTGACAATTTGATTATAGTGTATTTTGGAGCAAACTTAATCGGATTCATTCTATTTGAGGTTCTTTGGAATTCGTGAATCTGGAGGCCTATTTCCTTCCCCAAAATTGGGAAGTTTGGGCCTATTGTTTCCTTAAATAAGGCTTTTCTTTCTGGAGAGACAGGGTCTCAATGTGTTGCCCAAGCTGGTCTTGAACCTTTGGCTGCAAGCAATCCTGTCACCTTGGCTTCCTAAAGAGCTGGGATTACAGGCACAAGCCATTGTGCCCAGCCTATTTACATAAATAAGTTCTTTACTCATCTTTTTCTCTGATCTCCTTTGCAACTTTCATAATGTTTATATTGGTTCACTTGATGATGTTCCGTAAGTTTCTGAGGCTTTCCTTACTCTTTTTAATTCTTTTTTTGTTGTTGTTCTTCTGACTGGATAATTCATTTTCTAATTAGTTAATTTAGTTTTTAAATGGACATATAAAAATTGTATATATTCGTTTTGTACAATATGTTTTGAAATATGTTTATGTATTAAAATGGCTTGATTGAGCTAATTAACATATACATTACCTCACATGCTTATCATTTTTGTGGTGAGAGCATTTAAAATCTACTCTCTTAGAAATTTTCAAGAATGCAATACATTTTTATTGACGACAGTGACCGTGTTTTATAATAGAACTCTTGAACTTATTCCTCATATCTAACTGAAATTTTGTACCCTTTGATGAACATCTCCCCATATTCCCCAGCCCAGGCCTTGGGAACCACTATTCTACTCTCTACTTCTATGAGATTGACTTTCTTAGATTCCACATAGAAGTGATGGCAATATTGTCTTTTTGTTCCTAGCTATTTCACTTAACATAGTGTCCTCCAAGTTCACATATGTCGGTGCAAATGACAGATTTCTCTTCTTTATTAAGGCTGAATAGTATTTCATTGTGTTTATATACCATATTTTCTTCATTCATTCATTGATGAATACTTAGGTTGATTCTGTATCTTGGCTATTATAAATAATGCCGTTGCAGTGAACATGGGTCTTCGATTACTTGAAAAGAAGGTTTTTCCCACAAGCATATAGTTTTCTGTATTTGTCTTTGAAGCTTTTAATTATTGTTCTGGTTAAATAAATGAGATAATGGCTTGTGATCCTATTTAGTTATGTGTTTTAAGTCTTTTTTACATGTTTGACAATTTCCCCAAGTTGAATTCCAAATTAATCTCTTAGACCTTGAGTTAACCTGGGGATTTTTCAGTTGGGAAAGATCAAATGATGTGTTTTTCACCTTGTATAAGAGGGATATTAAGCTAATTAGGCTTATTTGATAAATTATTTGGAATGCATGGTCAAATAAAAGTGAAGCTAAACATTCTTTAAGTTATACTTATGGATAGGTTATTGATATGAGTGTTCTAAGAGCTGTAGGAGATTCCTAGATTCCTATTACATTATCGATCATAATTTTGATATTATTTTTAAATGTTGTATGCCACAGAAATGACCAAATTTCCTCATCAATTGCTTGCTATAATGTACTCTCATTGGATTTTAAACCGTGTTTCTTCTATGTCTTTGTCATCCACTGTTATTGTTTTTATTCTTCTCTGAAAGCCTTTGCAATCAGCTGCAGTTCAAAATTGCTTCTTCAGGGGGATTTAGGAAAAAGACTGACAAGTACTCTAAAATACAGGTTTCTGATAACTTTAAGATCATACCATTGGACTGGGTAAGAATTTTTAGAACTCTAATGAAGAAACTGATGCGTTCATGAAATTGCCAATGCAACATCAAGCAGAATAAGAATTAATTTTCTGGGGCCAGGCACGGTGACTCACACCTGTAATCCTCGCACTTTGAGAGGCCGAGGTGGGCAAATCGCCTGAGATCAGGAGTTTGAGACCAGCCTGGCCGATATGGTGAAACCCTGTCTCAACTAAAAATACAAAAATCAGCCAGGTGTGGTGGGGCGTGTCTGTAATCCCAGCTACTTGGGAGGCCGAGGCAGGACAATCGCTTGAACCCTGGAGGTGGAGGTTGCAGTGAGCCGAGACTGTGCCACTGTACTCCAGCCTGGGCAGCAGATTGAATCTCTGTCTCAAAAAAAAAAAAAAAAAAAAAAAAAACTAATTACCTGGAACGGAACTAATAACAGATTATTATAGTTTTTAATGAAACATTGCTGATTCTTTTTTATGTTTTGTTTTCAGATTTAAGGGAACTTTTTGTAAAGCTATACATAGTTTACAACAATTTGGTAAATTATACTTTTGTAAATAAAATATTTACGTTTTTTCTCCTGACCTGATCCCTCTAGAATTTGGAAACTAATATTGAGTATTCCTATTTTTTATGGCAACATAATTATTTGCATAAGTTCAATAAGAATCTGTTGTTCTTGCAACAGTGCACAATCAGAAATACTGGTTATACTGTCAAGGCTATGACTGGAACGTCATGTTTTCTGACATGAGCAGCCATCTTTAAAGAACTAGGGTTGACTTTCTGCAGCCAATACATCCTTTAGGGGGAAAAAACTGGCCTGGTACCTTGAATAAACATTTCACATGGTTGCCTCACACATGAGACAGGAATCTCACTTCCTGCAGGCCCAAGATCATCAGAACATTTTGGGGACCTTGAGGAAAAAGGTCTTCACGTATATATCTGCAAGTATTTCAGGCAAAGTTTGCGGGTGAGTTTTTTTTCTTTGTTTTGTTTTTTTGAGACGGAGTCTTGCTCTGTCGCCCAGGCTGGAGTGAGTGGTCGGATCTCGGCTCACTGCAAGCTCCGCCTCCCGGGTTCCCGCCATTCTCCTGCCTCAGCCTCCCGAGTAGCTGGGGCTACAGGCGCCGCCACCGCGCCCGGCTAGTTTTTTGTATTTTTAGTAGAGACGGGGTTTCACCGTGTTAGCCAGGATGGTCTCGATCTCCTGACCTCGTGATCTGCCCACCTCAGCCTGCGGAAGTGCGGGGATTACAGGCGTGAGCCACCGCGCCCGGCCGATGGTGAGTTCTTAGCTTGGCTTCTCAGCCTTCAGAGGCTTTTAAAAGTTCAATCTGAGATTCCTTATTAAAAGTTCCAGCAAAACCGACTTAAAAGCACCAATTTATCACTATTCTTGCTGCACTTATATAAATAAGCAGGCCAACTTTAATGAAACAATTTTTCTTACAAATAAACTGATCTTACTGTGATTATTTCTTTGTAGAAATGGGGGTGACCAAAGAGAAATTTATGTTTCAGAAGAAAACTATAGTGCACCCGTTATTAAATTCTAGCTCATTGTTTCTGAGCATCTGTAAACTGGATCCTGAATTCTTCTAGGTTTCTGCAATATCTGCCGCTGATTTTCCAAGCTAACATTTTCAAGTTTCCTCCCACTCTTCTGACATGGAATTACTGAAATTAAAACTGCCCTTTCCTGAAGCCCTGAAAGCTGAAGCTGGATGACTTACTATAGAATTCAGAGAAGTCAGCTTAATAACTTATATATAAACAACCTTCATGTCTATTGGTGTATGCATTACTCAGAAAGTTCACTGAAACACATGATGCAAACTGCAGACCTGGACAACCTTTCAGATTGCCTTTGTCAGTCTCCACTGGCAATGTCAGTCACAACAGCTTAATTCCAACTGAAGATGCTTCAAACCCAGCATCTAGAAATCTCAATTGGCTGCCCTCCAGACTCAGAAACTAGTTTATGGACTCCTTCAAACATTAATCTTTATTTTTTTTGTTTCCCTAGAAATGTATTAACACCTATTTCCATGCACCATATAGAGGCCTAACTTTGATGGGAACTCACCTGCAACACCACCTCCTAAAATGAGGCCACAGCTTTTTCATTGGACTGACCTATTCCCAGGTCCCTTACCAGTCACTAACTCCATTTTTCGCTCAGCACCCACCAACTCATCTTTTAGTGTGTGAAACTTCTAGGGAAGTTTCAGACAAGGGAAATGAAGGAGTTTGCGAAATACCACCCCAAAATACGACTCTTTGGCATGGTGATTGCTTTGAACTAAGGACATGAGGAAGGGTGGATGCAGGGAGAGGCTTTCTTGAGCTCCCCTTATCTGCCTAAAGATGAATCCTCCAAGAGGAACTCAGTTGTCATAAATCTCCTCCCTCAAAATCTTACCACCAGGGAAAATTAACTTGCACCAAAGGAGAGGAGGCTGGAGATTGACACTATGTTCAGAGATACTATAACCTATTCTTCTGAGGGCTGCTCAGAGGCAACCTTTATTACTTGAGAGACTTTTTATCTGCTTAACAAGATAATCTTTATTCACCATACATTTCCTCCATTCATTCTTCCGTAACTTGTGTCACCCACCACCTTCCCCAGAAGCCCTAAGCCCCATTTCTTTCTGTAGCTCAGGGTGCTATATAAGCTTCAATCATCTGACCCTTCTTCAGGTCTCATATTTTTAAGATTCCTGTGTGTCATATGTAATTAAATATGATTTTTCTCTCATTAATCTGTCTCATGTCAATTTAATTATTAGCCCAGCCAAAGAATCAAAAAGTGTGAATGCAAGCCCTTTCTCACTCCCCTACACCACCTTTGTTGAATAGCCATCGAGTGTAAATGTGTTGGTTTATTTCTGCCCTCTCTATTACGTTCCTTGGGTCTATGTGTCTGTTTTTATACCAGTACCATGCTGTTTTGATTGCTATAGCTTTATGGTATGCTACAAAGTCAGATAGTATGATGCCTCCAGCTTCATTACTTTTATTCAAGATTTCTTTAGTTATTCACAATTCTTTCTGGTTCCATACACATTTTAGGATTTTTTTTCTATTTCTGTGAAAAATATTTCAGTTTTGGTAGAGATTGCATTGAATCTGTAGATTGCTTTGGGTAATATGAACATCTTAACAATATTAATTATTCCAATCCATGAACATAGAATATCTTTCCATTTATTTGTGTATTCTTCAATTTCTCTCACAGTATATTGTCATTTCAGCATGCAGATCTTCTACCTCTGTGGTTAGATTTATTTTCAAGTTTTTTTGAGATGGAATTTCGCTTTTGTCACCCAGGCTGGAATGCAGTGGTGCAATCTCAGCTCACTGCAACCTCCACCTCCCAGGTTCAAATGATTCTCCTGCCTCAGCCTCCTGAGTAGCTGGAATTGCAGGCATCTGCCGCCACACCCAGCTAATTTTTGTACTTTTAGTAGAGACGGGTTTCACCATGTTGGCCAGGGTGGTCTCAAACTCATGACCTCAAGTGATTTGCCCGCCTAGGCCTCCCAAAGTGCTGAGATTACAGGTGTGAGCCACCACGCCGAGCCTATTTTCAAGTATTTTGTTCCTTTTGATGCTATTGTAAATGAGACTGTTCTCTTATTTTTATTTTTGGACTGTTTATTGTTACTGTATAGAAACACAACTGATTTTTGGATGATTTTATATCTTGCAACTTTGCTCTGTGTGTGTATGTGTGTGTGTGTGTGTGTGTGTATGTGTGATCTTTAGGAGTTTGTACATCTAAGATCATGTCATTGGCAAACAGAGATGGTTTTATTTTTTCCTTTATAATTCTCTTGCCTAATTGTCTGGCTGGGACTTCTAGTATGTTGAATAGAAGTGTTTAGATCGAGCATTCTTGTCTTATTACTGCCCTTAGAGGAAAAGCTTTCAGCTTTCCACCACTGGGCGTGAAGTCAGCTGTGGGCTTTTCAAATATAGCCTTTATTATGTTGAGGTAGTCTCCTCTTTCACTACTGACCTTTTAGTCAAACCTCTTTGTATTTTTTTGTTGTTGTTTAGTACTGACTCTGAGGATTACAATATGCATGCTTATTACAGTCTAGTTAGAATTAATATTCAATCACTTTACATTTTACTCTTGACATCTGACTTTTCCCATTTCATAAATTTCAAAAAAATTCACAACAACTTAATTCCATTCAAACATTCTACCCCTTTCATTTAGGCTGTTGTTTCTATATCTTTTAATTCTTCATAAGTCATCTCTCTCAGCATAGTGGTTATTCTTTTAACTTGAAGCAGTTATTTTTAAGGTATTTATAAAAGAAAAACATAGTCTTTTATATTTATTCACATATTGATCATTTATGAAATTTTTTCCCTTCCTGTATATATTAATTTTCATCTGGTGATATTTCCTTTTAACTTAAAGGACATTCTTTAGTATTTTTTTGTAGTACAAGCCTGTTGGTAACTAATTCTCTCATCTTTTGTTTATCTAAAAATGTCCTTATGTCATCTTAAATTTTAAAGAATAGTTTTCCAGACTATTCTCTGGACTATTGGTCCAGAGGGTTGACATGGACCAACAAAAGACCAGCAGGGCTGCAAAAGCTGGGATAAATTAATAGGACCAACAAGGGTGGATGTCGGCTGACGTGGGCTGACTTGGGATCTCATTCTCAAATTGCATTGGTTCTACAGCTAGAAACGACCTTGAAGCCTTTGTCACTTTTCAGAGGTGAAAACTGAAGCCCAGAAAGGCAATTTCCTCAGAATCACACAATTGCATCATACCAGGATCTTGACTCTGGAATCACAATTTTTTTTTGTTTGTTTTTGTTTGTTTGTTTTGTTTTGTTTTGTTTTTCTAAGACTCTTTCCCTTACATCTCACCTGTCTCTCCATGAAGGCGAGGCACCAGGGTGCTGACTAATCTGGACAGCACATTCCTGAGAGCTCATGCATGTCCCTAGAGAGACGTGCAGCAGCTTTAGGACAAAGATTGCTTCAACTTCTGGAGTAAATTTTTCATATTTTGCATTATCTAAATGAAACCCCTGTGGACAATGACTTTACAGTATTGCCAACCCTTGAAAACAAGTTGTAATAAGCACTTATAAGCATTAGGTGCTGATAACCACCCCTGAGTGAAGACATCCAGATCACAGACACATAGGTTTTGGATCACAAGACTTTGGGCACTTAATATTAACCACCTGCATGACATATGGCCTTTACCTATTGCTTTTTAGCTTTCATTTCCAGCCTTTTCTAGGTTAGATGGTTCAAGACCTGGAGTCTGGCTTTGAGCAACCCTAGGATTTACTTGGTTTGAATTCTATCCCATATGTCTCTTTCTTCATATATTGGTATGTATATTAAAGATTCATATTGGCAATCATTTATTGATCCAAAGCTTTAGAGACATTGTCTAAACATGGTCATAAAACAATATAACCATAAACATTATCACAAAACAATGATGTCCCCACCCCAGATACATCACAACAATCTTTGTGGAGCCTTGGGAGCCTTTGGTGACCTGTGGACATGCTAATCTGAAGCAAGTTACTTCTGAGTTGACACCCACAATAGCTCAATGAGGCACTCAGGGAGCCATATTTTGGGTGTACCTTTGTTAGTAGTGGAGAAAAGTGGAAATCCCTCTTATATTCATCTTTAACATTTGGAATGCTTAACCTCTCCAAAGTGAACTCGGAAGCCATCCCAGAGTAAACCACCTGGACTTGCACTGTTACCTCCAGCCTCACAGTCCAGACAATCCCTGAGCCTCTCAGGAACTCACAGAGCACAGCTATCCGGGTCTCTTACCTCTGTGGGCCCTCACCAGGGGAAGACGTTCTCCTTCTAGCACATGTGATGCTCAGTGTCCAGGATGCCTATCAACCCATCAGCATGCACCTGCCTTTTCCCCTCCCCTCCCCTCCCTTCACGTCCCCTTCCCTCTCCTTCCCTTCCTTCTCTCCTTCCCTTCCCTTCCTGTCCCATCTCTTCACTTCCCTTCTCATCTCTTTCTTTCTCTTCCCTTCCCTTCTTCTCTTCCCTCCCTTTCCCTTCTTCCCTTCCCTCCCTTTCCCTTCTTCCCTTCCCTCCCTTTCCCTTCTTCCCATCTCTTTTCTTCCCTTTTCCCCTTTTCTTCCCTTCTTCCCTTCTCTCCTTCCCTTCCCTCCCCTCCCCTCCCCTTCCCTCCCCTACTCTCCTCTTCTCTTCCCTTCTTCCCTTTTCTTCCCTTCTTCCCTTCCCTTCTTCCCTTCTTCCCTTCCCTTCTTCCCTTCTTCCCTTCTCTTCTTCCTTTCCCTTCCTCCCTTCCCTTCTTCCCTTCCCTTCCTTTCGCTTCCCTCTGCTCCATTCCCTTCCCCTTTCCTTCCATTCCCTTCCCTTCTTCCCTTTTCTTCCTTTCTTCTCTTCCCTTCTGTTCCCTTTCCTTCTTCCCTTTTCTTCCCTTCCCTTTCTTTCTCTTTCTCCCTCCCTCAATTTCTTTCTTTCTTTCTCTTTCTTTCTTTCTTTCTTTTTCTTTCTCTCTCTTGTCTTTCTTTTTCTTTCTCTCTCTTTTCTTTCTTTCTTTTTCTTTCTCTCTCTCTTTTCTTTCTTTCTTTCCTCCTCCTCCTCCTCCTTCTTCTTCCTCTTCTTCCTTCCTTCCTTCCTTTCTTCCTTCCTTCCCTCTTTCTTCTTCTCTCTTTTTTTCTGTTTATAGCAACAATAATACCACACAACTCAAGGAAAAAAGAGTAACATTGTTTTCAAAGTAACAACCATTTAGAATAAACTCCCCTTTTCCTTATTTTTTTATAAGGAAAAAAATTTAAATTTAATTATAGAAAGCATTAACTCTTATTGGAAAAAAGAATTCTGTTCCTTGGCCAAGTCCCTTGGGATGGGAGTGGTAATTTGGCTAACGTGTTTCTCTTTTGCAGTATAATTTAAAAAGTGACATGGTGATCCCGTGTATGGGCTTGACTCAAATACAGCAGAAAAAGAGAAGGAGAACAGACACAAGCAGAGGGCAGAGGGGGAAGAGGGATGTGGGGCTTGATTGAGAGTGGCTGGTGTGGCTGGTGTCTAGCTTCCTTCCCTGGAAAGTTTGCCCAGAGCCTGCAAGTTTCCTTGGGAGCCAAGTGATGTTATAATGCGAATAACATCTAACATCTAAGCACTTGCTATGGGGCATGCATGTTTTATGTCTTTTTTTTTTCCTGAGGCCGGGCCTATATTGCCCCGCCTGGAGTGCAGTGATACAATCACAGCTTACTGCAGATTTGAACGCCTGTGCTCACACAGTCCTCCCACCTCAGCCTCCTGCGTAGCTGGGACCAGGCACATGCCACCATGCCCAGCTAATTTTGAAATTTTTTTTATAGAGGTGGGATCTTGCTATGTTGCCCAGGCTGGTCTCAACCTCCTGGCCTCAAGCAATCGTTCCACCTTGGTCTCCCAAAGTGGGCCACTGCACTCAGCCATGTTTTATAAGCCTTCACATGAATTGTGTCGTTTAAATTTATGTAGCATGACAGAGCCACTCTAGGGAACCTCCGGACTCTGGGTACTTTGTGCTAACTCTGTCTGCTCCCCACTCACATCTGCCTCCCTGTCACTTACCTCCTCCTATTTTCTGCTCTGCCTAGTCCTCCCCGTCCCAAAGCCTGCATGGTAATTTCTAGCTCTGCTTTTCCATCTCAAGCTCTCAATCTCCAGCTCTCGATTTCATTTCCATCCTATGGGGGCAATGCTGCTTCAGACCATTCTGCCAGTAATGATTTCCCATTGTCCAACTCTGGAAGCTTCTCCTTGGCTCTGGGGCTCTTCTATGAACCACCTCCTCCTATGGGCACCAGCAGCTAAATCATATTTGAAAAATAAAGTAATAACACTGCATGTAAAAACGTAAGTGGCCAAGACATAGACAAATAATTGTTTTTAAATGCTGTGACTACAGAGACACAGCTGGAAAGTTTACAAATGGGTCCACCGAAGCGTATTGTTTCCTGTTTATGCACTGAGTCCAGAGGTTTGCGTTACTAACTTCTAAGTGAAAAAGAGTTTAAATGAGGCCATGATGTGGGATAACATCAAATTAAAATCTTGCCCTTTTCCTTGGTTCCTCCCTTTGGTTAGCTCAACTGCAAAGTTAGTGTTGACTTTGTCATCTTCTAAAATTCCACCTCTGTGGGTGCTTGTATTTCTGGAACGTTCACCAAAAATAATTAAGGTTGAACTCTCTCCTCTGGTGTTAATTCTGGGTTGTTTGGAACCCGGCTTATCTGAAGGAGTCGGTCTCTGGACTTTCTAGTAAAGGGTGAGCATAGATGTGTGGAAAAGGGGGTGCTGTTCCTTTAAATTCTGAAAGTGAACTTGGCTCAGGAAGGCCAGCGGCTCAAGGTCCAGCCCCTGGAAGAGAGAATAGCTACAGATTCTCCATCCTCAGTCTTTGCAAGGAGACAGCTGTGCCAGCCGGGCTCTGGCAGGCTCCTGGCAGCATGGCAATGAAGCTTGGGACCCTCCTGCTGGCCCTTGTCCTGAGCCTGGCTCAGCCGGCCTCTGCCCGCCGGAAGCTGCTGGTGTTTCTGCTGGATGGTTTTCGCTCAGACTACATCAGTGATGAGGCACTGGAGTCATTGCCTGGCTTCAAAGAGATTGTGAGCAGGGGAGTAAAAGTGGATTATTTGACTCCAGACTTCCCTAGTCTCTCGTATCCCAATTACTATACCCTAATGACTGGTGAGTACTGTGTCCTCTTCTGGGCAGGGAGGGGAGGGCTGGAGTCCAGCAGGGAACAGTGAGCTCCTGGCATCGGAGTCTTATTTAAATGCTCTGTATTCTCTAGTCCTTTGGGACATCAAAGGTAGATAAGAAATCTGTGTCCTTGGCTGAGCAGACTTTTGTTTTTGCCGTGGTGTTGTTTCCCAAAAGTTATCCCAAGGACCTGTTCTGGATTCTCAGTGTGGAGGACAGAGAACTACAGCAGTAGATGATATTTGACGATATTGAAAGTGGTTGTTTATTTTAGAAAGAGAAATTCTAATGAGCCTCATATTTTCTAAGTTCAAGTTTGCACAATCAACAGGTGTCTGTGCATGCGTCCCAAACTCCTTCTGTCCCTTTGCTCTGCGGTCATGTCATCCCAGCGTCCTGTGGGCTTGTTTGTCAGTGTGTTGGACTGTGAAAGTACCTGTGGGGTCCTCAGAGGGGAGTAGTGCTCCTGGACTACTTGGGGAAGGGGGAATTTTTAGGTCTTATCCTTTTCTGTTATTTAGCAATGCCACCTTCCCCTTCCTCTGCCTTTTTTGGCCAGGTAAAATGATACAGAGAAGAAAAAGCTTGTATAGTTCAGGTTCCCCGTTTGTGATTTGCAGCATCTGCAAAAGACCAACCAACAAAAACTCAACAAAACAAATCAAACCTCTGCTAACCCAGACTGCCTGGGCTTGGGATCGCTGAGTTTCCTAAGGACAGCCTTCATCTGGAATTGCCAGGAGTCCAAACGCACCTGCACGAACCTGAGCCTCTACCCGTGCAATAATAGAATGTGCGGCCTTCTCTTTGCTCACAGAGCTGGATTCCCAGTTCCTGGTTTGTTTTTCAGCTATAACCTTTGTAAAGGCAGTGAGAGGCTCTCAGAAAGAATTTAGCAAACTATCCAGGGAGGCCGTTAAGAATGCACTGTTATTGCTGGTTATGCGGGACTCAGCCATGTGCTCTGAGCACAGAGAGAACTCTACTAATTATGTTAACAGAAAGAGAATGAGATCGCTGATATCTCATGGATCTCCACAGAACACTAAAGCCGAAGGGGTCTAAAACACACATTTTTATCTCTGACTTTGTGCACAGACAGTATATACACGTGTATGTAAAAATGCCATAAACTGATGCCCCAAATTGAGGGGAAGAGATACTCATTTGCATGAAAATGAGGGCATGAGAGAGAGAGAAAAATTCAGACCGCACACAAGCAAGGAAGTTATGTATTTGTTTTTTATTTCCCACAGCAGACAAAAAAACAGTCTGTAAGATAAACAGAATTAACAAAAGTCTCTGGCCGTCCCCTGGCCTGCGTCTCCCTTTGCAGGGAAGCGGTTTGCAGGCTGCCGGGTCACACACAGATGTCATTGTGTGCACGGCCGACTCCAGCTCTGCACAGCGGCTTCACACACACGGCCCACCCCACTCCAGCTGTCTTTCAGAGCCTTGCTGGGGGACCCAATTCATAAACTGCCACGCCACGTGCAGCTTCTGCCATCTCAGTGGAAAACGAACAAAATCCATTTTAGAAAGGACTCAAGTAAGTACCAGGACCATTACAGACTCCACAGAGACACTCAGCCAGTGACGTGGCCTTTTGTTTGTCAGACTCACACTCCTGATATCGGCACAAGGAACGATTTGCACATAGCCTCCATCACGCTGAGACACGCCTTCTTTTCAGGCTGTGTGTATTTCCCTTGTGTGGTCCTCAGAGAAGAGCCCCTTCCATTACGGGCAGCACAGGTCCCGTGAGTGCCTGGCAAGGATCTCACCCTGGCTTTGAAACTGAGGCTGGCCCGAGGAAGCCACAGGTCTCCATATGTGTTAGTCTCTGTGTTTTCAGATGGCCAAATGTATTCACTGATGTGGAAGTCTGCTTGGTCTATATGTTTCTTAGAAGCTGCCCCGCACAAGGGAGGTATCTAGCAAGGCTCATGTTTATGTCCAAATGTCCTTGAGTATGATTTGTCTTGTACCTACTGGGCAGACTTGCAGACTTGAAGCAGGATTCGCAGGCTGGGAGATGCTGGGCCATGAAGCTGATATCACCTCCACTGTCTTGGAACTGACTCAGGGTTAAATTTAGTCTATTTTCCCCAATATCCGTACTTATTTTTCCACCTGATGCTGAAAACCTCCTCTTTTATTCATATAAGGAAGGATATAGCCATTGGGAATTGTACCTAAACATATGGTTTGAGTATTTGAGCATTTTATGAACCAACAAAATCGCTATGTTAGATCTTTTTGGAACGAAAAGATACGCTGTTTTAGGGTTCCTCAGCATTCATAAGAGAGGCTAAGCTCTCACTTCATTACCCGAATTATTGCTCAGAAGACAGAAAGCCCCTGGTGTTCTTCCCTTTGCATAACGAGGAGTGATGAGTTGTCGGAAAGAATGCTGACCTTCGAGCTGGGAGAACTTGCTTGGAGACTTCAGGCAAAGTAAAATGAGATGAACTGCCAGGGCTGTATCAGGCTGGGATTTCAGATGCTGCTGGATGCAGACATAGAACTAGGCAATGCATGGGGAATTTTATTTTATTTTATTTCACTTTAAGTTCTGGGATACATGTGCAGAACGCGCAGGTTTGTTACATAGGCATACATGTACCATGGTGGTTTGCTGCACCTGTCAAGTCGTCATCTAGGTTTTAAGCCCTGCATGCATTAGGTATTTGTCCTAATGCTCTCCCTCCACGTGCCCCGGATCCTCCAACAAGCCCCAGTGTGTGATGCTCCCCTCCCTGTGTCCATGTGTTCTCATTGTTTGACTCCCACTTAAGAGTGAGAACATGCGGTGTTTGATTTTCTGTCCCTGTGTTAGTTTGCTGAGAATGACGGCTTCTAGCTTCATCCATGTCCCTGCAAAGGACATGAACACATTCTTTTTTATGGTTGCATAGTATTCCATGGTGTATATGTGCCATGTTTTCTTTATCCATTCTATCATTGATGGGCATTTGGGTTGGTCCCAAGTCTTTGCTATTTGCACAGGGAATTTTAAAGTTAGGGCTGGCCCCTCCTAGGATGCCTTCATGTGGAAATTATGCAAATGGCTGAAACTCCCTTGAGAGGGAGAATTTCACAGGGAATGGGGATGGGAAATCAACAGGCCTATTTGTGAGCAACCTTGAAACCATCTAGCCCAGTTGCTGCCATGAAACCACCATGGCTGATTATTTATTTGCCTCAAAACATGTTTACATCAGGACAAACGTAACCAAAATGCCAATCATGATCATGAAGATGAATCAAACAATTGATTGCTGGGAACACTGAATCTTAAAAATGGCCTTTCACCAGGGAGATTACATTCAAATAGGGGAGGAAGAACACTCGCGAATGGGCGCCCGCTAATATTCTAAAGTGTGTAGCAAGGTGTTGTGAGCCCAAATGTGTCCTCGCCCTCCTGTCTCCCAGTTCAAGTTGGGGTTCCAGCCCCCAGTACCTCAGAATGTAACTGCATTTGGAGATAAGGTCTTTAAAGGTGACCAAGTTAAAATAAGGCCATTAAAGTGGGGCCCTATTCCAATATGACGGTATAGGAAGGCGAAAAGACACAGGCATGTGCACGTGCAGAGAAAAGGCCATCTGAGGACACACCAAGGCGGCCCTCACAGGCAGTGGAGAGGGGCCCAGGAGACACCAACCCTGCTAACACCTCGTTCATGAACTGTGAACAAATAAATTGCTGTTGTGGGAGCCACTCCGTCTGTGGTACTTTATAATGGCAGCCCAAGAGAATGAATACACAAAGAATAGGGAGTAGGGTCCCAGCGTGCTACAGAGGACCAGGGAGAGGAGGCGCTCCTTCCAGCTGGAGGAGCGTGAAAAAGGCATTTTAAAGAGGAGAGATCTGAGCTGGAACAAACCGCCACTGGCGTGGTGTGTGTCTTTACATCTTACTTTAGGCATGAGCTCTCTTTCTGAAGAGTGGGGTGTGGATCACCTGCATTCTAGTGCAAACACAACCACAGTTTCAATGCCCTTGGAATGCTTTCTGTTTTAGTCTATCTTACCGGGAATCTTTTCGTAACGTTATTCTCTCTTTGGGGTAAATTCACATTTGACTGAAGTGGAGTTTAACATAAAGTCAAGGAAAGAAAGCAGTGATTTGTTCAATCCAGGTCATGGGTAAGAGGGAAATGCCGCATCTGTTTTGAGGCAGCGTAACTTAGCATCGTTTTGTTAAGGCTAATGGTAACATTTGTTTGCAATTCTCAAACACTTCTGGTTAAGCAGTTGGGGAAGGTGGCCCAGAAACATTCTGAGTAGCGGGGAAGCCAGTCTAGAACTTCGTCTTTACTGCCAGTAACCCACCCAGAGATCAACAGATGCTGAAATAAGTTTGTCCCACAGTATATTACTAGTATTTCAACATTTAGACACTAGGAAATGAAGTGCAGGGAAATTTAGTGTTTTGTTTCAGGCACCAAAGAATGTCATGGCAGAGCTGAGATGGGAGAGTAGGCATCAGAGACCCCGTTCTCACATAGCAACTGGCTGGGGCCTAGGCCTGCATCTTGTAGTGGCCAGAAGGTTGTGCGGGTGACCTGAGACCCGAGGATAGAGATCTCCTCAAGACAGTCCAGGGAGCAGCGAGAGACTGAATCATCGTGCTCCTCTGTGGAAATCAAGGCAACAACAGGCATGCTAACTACTCAGAATTACTATTTGTGCCACGGTATTTTGTCTCGCACTCCTAGAAATTACCTGTGACACAAATTCTTACCTGATATCAAGGATCCATTGTTCTGGAGTAAAACAGCAGAGTAAGGTATACTTCCTACCACCCCACCTTTTAAGAAAATATCTGATTTAAGTTAAAACTGGACCAAAGGCAATCAAGGCAGAAAGTACTTGAACAATCATGTTTGGAGAAAGCCGGCATCCTCAGCCTACTGCAGAATTCAGGCTTCCTTTGAGGGGCTGTTCAGAGACTCTGCATTCACACAGCTCCAGGTAGGGTAGCGATAGCCTCCCTGGTCCCCTCCCCTCTCCTTTCCCCGGGATCAGCATTTACATGGGGACATTGCCCCAGCTTGTGAGCCTCCTTCAATGCAGGTACCTCCTGAAATAAATCTCTCTTTGGCGGGCCCTCTTCCTGTCTTCCTACTCTCGCTTGCACCAAATCCAGCCAAGCTTCTGTTTGGAACAGTGTCCTCCCGGGTGTCCTGGTCAATCCCAGCCTTGGTTCCCTGGCTGGGAGCTGCATCTGCCCCTCCTTTCTGACAGCTCACTGGTCCCAGGATTCTGTCCTCCCTTGGTTTCCTTTTACTTCACTCACTCCTCCGTGGTCCCTTCCCTTGGTTCCTCCTGATCTCCTTGACCTTCCTTTGTCTCACAGTGAAATCAGCTATCCTTTCAAGGTCGATCCTCAGCCTCTCCTCACCCAACCTCCTCCACTGCTGACCACTGGCTGAAGCCGCAACCCCGACTGCCCGGAGCCTCCTCTGCTCCAGCTCCCTCTCGCTGCCCGCCCTACAACCAAAGCGGCCCTGGGAAAGCAGTCCCGATCACGCCACTCCTCTGTCCACACCCTCTGGCGAGTTCTGTTGTACCAAGTGGAATCTAACGCTCTTGCAGACCTGGCCCCATAGGTCACCCAGCCCCTTCGGGGCCTTGCTCCCACCACCCTTCCCTTCGATTGCCTGTGTCCCGCTGGGCATGCTTGAGTGCACTGCTTCTCCTGGCTGCTTCCCTTCTGCCTGTTCCCCAGAAAGGCCCAAGCTGGGCATCGCTGCATTCTTCGGATCTGCCTCCCAAGGTCACCGTGGCGGATGCATTCCCCGGCCACCCCATCAGCGCTCTCTATCCCTCTTACTCTCTTTATTTTCCATCACGGCACCAGTTTATTTATTTCTATCTTCTCCAAATAAAATTTATTATAGTGGGCCGGGTGCGGTGGCTGACGCCTATAATCCCAGTAGTTTGGGAGGCCGAAGCAGGTGGGTCATTTAAGGTCAGGAGTTCGAGAGCAGCCTGTCTAACATGGTAAAACCCTGTCTCTACTAATAACACGAAAAAAATTTCACTGGGTGTGGTGGCGTGTGCCTGTAATCCCAGCTACTCGGGAGGCTGAGGCAGGAGAATCGTTTGAACCTGGGAGGCGGAGGTTGCAGTGAGCCGAGATCATGCCACTGCACTCCAGCCTGGGTGACAAGAGTGAAACGTCATCTCAAAAAAAAATTATTATAGGGAAAAAGCATTATAATGGTGATTAAGACATTCAGAGTTTCAGGGAAATGAATGATTACTTTGATGTTCGACACTTCTAAACTAATAAGGAGGAGAAAACACTACAATCATGCTTTGCTCATATGAAAGCAATTTGCATTTAGAGAACCGATTACCCTTTATGTCTAGTAATCTTACATATCCCAAAATGTGTCTTTCAGTTTTGTTTTAAATTTTGATTATAAGGTTGGAGTCAGAAAGAGGCCTGGGGGGAGAGTCACCTCCAAGGAGAGCTGTGTCAAAGTAGGAGATGAAAGAGGCTGGGGATGGTGGGAGAAAGTTTAACCAGGACACCAGCGGTCCGCACAGCCCAAAGGAGATCCTCCTTGTAGTGAAGATCACTGAAGTCGAGAAAGTGGAGCCAACAGCCACGCGTGGAACCAGGCACATGATTCAACAGCCATGCGTGGAACCAGGCACGTGGCTCAACAGCCACGCGTGGAACCAGGCACATGATTCAGAACCAGCGTGGAACACTGTGAGGACAGTTCAGGCCTAGGTGCCAGTGGTCTGGCTGTTGGACCTAGGGACACATGTGGCAGCTTAAAGGGACTTGCATGGCCATCCTTGTGTTTTCAGCCTCTGTCCCAAGCTGCTTAGGTGGCCAGGCTGTTTATGCCAGCATCACAAGGAGCTACTTAGATGTTTAAAAATATCGGGGCATGTTATGGGCTATTTGTACACCCCCAAAACCCACGTGTTGATGCCTTACCCCCCAATATCGCAGAATGTGACTGTTTTTGGAGATAAGATCTTTAAAGAAGTAATGAAGGTAAAATGAGGTCACTAAGGTGGGTACTAATCCAGTATTGCTGGTATCTTTATAAGGAGAGGAGATTAGGACCCAGACGGGCACAGAGGGAAGACCACATATAGACACGGGGAAAGGCGGCTGTCTGCAAACCAAGAAGAGAGGCCTCAGAGGAAACCAACCCTGATGACATCTTGATCTGAAACTCCCAGCCTCCAGAACTATAAGAAACTGGATTTCTTTTGTTTACCCACCCAACCTGTGTTACCTGTTGTCATGACAGCCATTGGAAAGCAATATAAACAGGATTGTGACACTAGGCTGCTAATGGAAGAATGCAGGTTTTTTTTTTTACACAGCCCACTTCTATGACCAAACCTACTCACTGAGAGTTTCTGGTGACTTCTGCCCTGAAATTGAGGCAGTCATGGTGTGTTAGCTTCCTAGAGCTGCTCTAGCAAATTTGGATGCCCAAAGTCTGAAATCCAGGTGCAGGCAGGGCCATGCTCTCTTTGAAGTCTCCAGGGGAGAATGTGTTCTGCGCCTTCCCCCCGCCTTCTGGTGTTGCCGACAATCCTGGGTATTCCTTGGCTGGTAGATACGTCACTCCAACCTCTGCTTCCGTTGTCACAGGGCATTCTCTGTGTCCCAATCTGTGCCTTTCCTTCTTATAAGGACACCAGCCATATTGAATTAGGGCCCACCTTCATGACATCATCTTAACTTGATTATATCTGCAAAGGGCTTATTTCTAATAAGGTCACATTCACAGGTCCTGAGGGTTGGAACTTCAATATATCTTCTTGGGGGCCACAAGTCAACTCCCTATGAAAGGTCCAGTGGAGAAAGCTATAGATTTGCTGTCAGAGATCGAATTTAATCTATTCTGTCATTCTTTGACTTTCAGAACTTGAACAGCTTCTTTTGAGTGTTAATCTTTTGTTTTGTTTTGTTTTGTTTTGTTGTTGAGACGTAGTCTCACTCTGTCACCCAGGCTGGAGTACGGTGGCATGATCTCAGGTCATTGCAACCTCCGCCTCCCTGGTTCAAGTGATTCTCCTGCCTCAGCCTCCTGAGTAGCTGGGATTACAGGTGTCCGACACCATGCCTGGCTAATTTTTTTTCTTATTTTTAGTAGAGATGGGGTTTCACCACATTGGCCAAGCTGGTCTCGAACTCCTGACCTCAGGTAATCCACCTGCTTCAGCCTCCCAAAGTGCTGGGATTACAGATGTGAGCCATTGCATCCAGTGAGTGTTAATATTTTATCAGTAGAATGTAGAAGTAAATGTTACCCAATAGGCTTGCTGTGAGAACAGAATGAGCAAATATACATGTAAACTCACCATTAGTAACAGCGTACATATTACGCCCTTTATCAGTAAGGTGAGGCTGAGTTATGTTGTTGCAACAAGCAATTCCACACCATGTCTGAGTCTTAGAATAGCTAACGTTTATTCCTCAATCATGTACGTGGCCTTGAGGAATGACCTCCACCCCATTTCCTCTTCATTCTGGGACCCAGGCTGAAAAAAGCAACTTCTAAATGAGACATGCTGCTCTCATGGCAGAGGTAAAAGAGAAAACAGAACATTGTCATCATGGGTAGTTCGGGCAAAGGAAAAGTGAGTGTGTTCAGGTCAGAAGGAGGGAGTGCTGAGCCCATTCACCATCTGGGTGTGGGTTGGGGGTTACAGAGAATTGAGTGTGTAAAAAACATGTGCAATTGATGAAAGTCTATGAAAGCCACACCAAACGGTAGTCCAACAGGCTCCTCCTTCCCTCCTTTTCCACTCCAGACATCACCGCATCTGCTCGTTGTGATGGACTGTAAGTGAGGGGGAGAGTTGAATTTGAAGAGCATCCATGAGGCAGAACTTGCTGATTGGCTGACAAATGAATATGAAAGAAGAGCTCAAGCCGATGCCACAGCTACAAGATCGTCTGAAGTCTGAGTAAAAGGGCTCCTATTAGCACAGATGGGAAAGTTCGAAGGGCTGTTTATCTCAGTGAGATTTATTTGGAAAAGTAACTTTTCACCAAATTATATTTCAAGTGGAGTAAGATATTCACTTGACGTTATCCCTTTAGGGGATCAGAGACAATGTCTTAAAGGAGAGTTCAAGAAGCATGCAGAATACCACCGAGGCAAAGGAGAGAAATTGATCCTGTGGGTCCTAGTGGACCCCAGGAAATGGACTTCCTATCTCACTGCTTGCTACCCAGCTGGTGCAGAATATTTCTCACAGATGCACAGTTAAAATCTGCCTTCCCATCTGAATTAACTGTTGTCAACATTTTGTCATATACTTCCCAGAGACACCTAACAACATTTTTCTACTTCAAACTACACTCCGTGTAATGAGCCTCGATTAAGCTGCCTAAAGATGCAGGCATGGCAGGCGAGGTGTCCAGCAATAGAAGCTAGAAGTGGGTAAGAGCACTAGTAACCAGCCATGCCCCGAGGAAAAAAAAAATGCGTTCTAAGAATTTACTAAAATAATATCTCCCAGCACGTCATTATTTAAGCTCCTATCAACAAACCGCTCTGCACTGAAGTGTCACTTTTCAAAAAACATGTTTCTTTCGGCCTCCGTGGTGATGCGAGGGTGTTCTGATTATACGGCGTTCAGCTGCTGGAAGCTCAGTCCATGAAGAAGGCAGTGGTTAGAGTAGTGGGCAGAGCTGTAAAAGGTGGTGAAAGCTTTTGATTGTAATAACAGCAAAGGCGTTTCCAGAAGGCTTGTCCACGTGGAGCCACTGCGGTCTACACGCCATGGCGATCTCACAACCCCCACCCCTGCCTCCCTCACCCCAGCGTTGATGGATAGGATCATGTGCCTCCTGTCCAGGCTTTCGGGGTGGCTTGACCCCTGCGGCTCCAGTTCCTGCTCAGCTTGGGCGCTGTGCCAAAAGTGGGTTAAAGGGCATTTCAAATTAATTCGGAGGGAGCCTGACTCAGCAGGGTAACATTCGTTTCAGAGACACCTTCAGCAACACCTGCTCGAGTTTCAGAGCCCCTCAGAGCCCCACAATAGGCCCATTGTGTCCACACAATAACCAGGCAGAGACCTGGGGCAGGCCTGGGGGTCCTGGGAGCCCACGTGCAGCGTTTGGCTCTTGTTGGATACTCTGAACCAACTCCCATCATCAGCCCTTTCCATAGCAAGGAGAGAAGATCGAGAAGGCAGATCATGGGAGGATGTGTGGGCCACCTTATTTAGACAAAGGGCTGTCGGGGCTGACAGCAATGGAACTTTGGTCCAGGATACTGAAGATGCTTTAGTTCTTGATGAAGGAACTCCCCCGGGCACCTTCAAGAGCACGTGCATGGGACAATGTGTGTAAATGTCTGCAGCAGAACACCCCGGGCTGAGTGCTAGGGGCCAGGAGCGGGTTCCAGGTGTGCCGGGAGGCCAAGTCCCCCGGGTGTCACCTTTGGTGGTGAGCAGTCTTGTCCACTCAACCTGGGTTGCTCCGCCGATTATCTGCACGGGGCAGGCTGGGAAGCAGCGTGGTCCACGGGCAGGGAAAGGGGGCAGAGGCGCCAGCTTCTCCTGACTGCCACAGTCCGCAGGGACTTGGATACATTACATCATCTTCCTAGTCCTGCATTCTTGCTGTTTAGCGTGAGAAGACCGGACAGATGGAGTGCTTGATTGATGTTAATTAGGTCCTGGCCACCTAGATGTGCTGACCCCAACCGAAGCCAGAAAGGTTCACAGTGACTCGATAGCCAACTACACATGCTTGAATCCACCTTTTGTTGAGAGGCCTCCATGCACCACGGATCATGTAATTAACCAACACACAAGTAGTAATAACAGTGCAGTAAGGAACCACACTGATGGCTCGGGAGACCAGCACACCTACAACTGAGCCGAGTGGGTCCGGATGTCCTTGGGACACTGGTCAACGGGGGCCTCACTGCTTCTGGCACCAGATGTCAGAACTGGGAGAAGGAGAAGGCTTCGGGCTCTCATGGGCAGAGGCTCTAAGGGTGTCTTGAACGAGGCCAATTCTTGGCTGCTCTTGTTGTCCTCCCAGATGAGTCTGCTCTCACCATCTAAGCCGCCTTTCACTTTCTATTGGTCTGTTTCAGGGTTGGGGTGGCACTGGGCAGCAGCAGGTGTCATCACTTCAGTCCATTGCGTATGTGGCTATCACTTTGAGGAGGGAGACAGCTTCACAGTGGGCTTACTGATACTTGGCATAAGTGACTCCATTTTGAGACATTAGGAGCACAAATTATTATATCAGGGGTGTGTGCTGGGAATGTTCTAGGTGCTGAAAATACCACAGAGAGGTTCTTAGAGCCCACTGAGTGGGAGCAGGTGGAAAGGGGGACTGGAGGGGGCTCCCAGTGAGATGCTGTGTCCCTTGCCCTGTTTTATGATCACAATAGCTCCAATTTGACCTGTTTTGTACATATGAAGAAAGTGGTCTATAGTTAATCCCACTGGACACCAATGGCCCCTAACAAGGACTGGCCTGAGGGAAGGGTGGACGGTAGCAGACAGAAGTCCTGTATCTGTGGATGTCACGGTGGAGACACCCACGGAGTTTGCCTAAGTGGCCCCCAAGCCTTGGGCTCTCCTTCCAGGTTCTGCACACGAACCGCCACAGTCGCCCGGGTTCTGCACACGGACCGCCACAGTCGCCCGGGTTCTGCACACGGACCGCCACAGTCGCCCGGGTTCTGCACACGGACCGTCACAGTCGCCCGGGTTCTGCACACGGACCGTCACAGTCGCCCGGGTTCTGCACACGGACTGTCACGGTCGCCCATCAGCTCTGCAGCGTGTCTAGCTTTCCCTGAAAGATCCCCTGTGTGTCAGGATTTGGCTTTCACAGGTGGACTTGAGAAAACATTCTGCTTTAAAGGTTGAAAGCAGCCACTGTACAGAAATATAAATGTTTGGAAGAAAACCTCAAATATTGTGTTCTTCAGCCACTCACTAGCAGACCATGGGCCTAGCCTGGAACCTGCTCTCCAGCCCTCTTCAACCTCTGCCTGGCAGCCCAGACTCCTGACAACAGCCCCCTGGCCTATGAAATATCCTGTCACAGAGTCCACCAAAGAGTAAGATGGGTGACTTTGAGACTGGGGCACGTCAAGGCACAGGGGAGCCTGAGAGAAGACGCCTTGGCTCCAGCAGGCCCTGGAAAATGCTGCTATGTCACTTAGCCTGAAATTTTCCAAGCAGCGTGATCTGTGTGTTAAGTGCCAGTTATGTTAAAACCACTCATGCATGTTCCCTTGGTCTCTGGTCACATATGCTCTGTAGCATGGAGGCAGCCTCTCTCCTTCTCTGTTCAGCCAGCCTCTTCCCAGAGCCCCTGGAAGGAGACACTGCCATTCAGGTCATCAGGGCCCCAGCACAGGGTACCTGCCAGTTGGAGGGAAAACATACCTTTGAAGATGCCTAAGAAACCAGGAATCGTGGTACCTATCTGGATGGCAACTGGACAGACGAGAGACCAAGAATGGACAGAGACATCTGCTGCCTGTTTTTGAACAATGTGGATTACTTACCTATTTGCAATATTAAATGAAAAATTTCTATCAGATCCAATGAGACTTGCTCAACTCTAGTAGAACAAGCAGACATTTTGTTCAACATTGATTAAACCCCCACTTGTGATTTAGGGAAATACATTCACATTCAAAGAGTTTTTAAAAACATGTTCCTCAACCTAGTGGATCTAAAGCAATGTTCTGTGGTTTGGTTTGGTTTTCTCAGTCTGCACTGCAGATTTGCAAACAGTGACCAGCCAGGGCTCAGGACACCCCAGCTTGAGGTTTTTGTCACTATCCTTTTCTCAACGCCACCACCTCTGGGAGCTGCCACTGCCCCTCTGAGAAGCAGGACTAAAGGCCATCTAGGAGACCTCCCCTAGTGTGCAGCCTCAGAAGGGCTCCCGTTTCGCAGGTGGGTCCCTGCAGGCAAGACCTGTCCATGCAGTAATCCCCGCCACTGTTGGTCTACACTCCCTCGGGGGCAGTGGAGTGTGGACCGTCTCCACATCGGGGTCCAGTGCTTGCTCAGAGGAGACATTGGTTCGTGTTTGTGGGACTGCACTGGCTCAGAGCCAGGGGCTGGGCTTTTCCCAACTCTGTGG
Organism: Mandrillus leucophaeus; assembly: GCF_000951045.1. Classification (NCBI taxonomy): domain Eukaryota; kingdom Metazoa; phylum Chordata; class Mammalia; order Primates; family Cercopithecidae; genus Mandrillus; species Mandrillus leucophaeus. The sequence continues at coordinate 4,673,666 of NW_012106697.1, read as the reverse complement.
CAGAAGCCTTGGGTTGCCCATCTTTCTATAAGGCTCTGGAGTTTTGCTGCCAAGCCCTGTCTGTTGGCTGAGGTTGTATTCTTTTCTAACAAACTACCCAATGCATCATATGCCTGTTTTGATCTCACTGGATTCTGGATTCTTCTGGCCAAGCTCCACGGGCCTCTAAGTCCCCTCCCCTCATCTTCATACTGGATGCCTCTCTTGCCCTTAAGGCTGACAGCAGCACCACTGCCATGTTCATCCTGTTGTCCTGGACTTCCCAGCACCCAGAGCTATCCCTGGTGTTCACTGGTCTCTGTGGGAGGATCTAATTCCAGGTTCCAGTTACTCCCAGTCTGGCCCATTCCCCTGCAGCTTAGCTGGCTGGCCTTGTCCCAAACCATGACATCCCTCCCTGCACATTTCTATGAATGACTTTCATAGTCCGTTTTAGCATGCATTTGTCTGTGTAAGACGTTACACTAAAAGTATATGAATGACCTTGGGAATATGTAACAAAATCCACTACACCCCAATCCAAATTTCCCCCAAAGGCATTCAGAATTACAAAATGCCAAAAGCAGAGGATGACTTAGAGATGCTAGCGCATTTGTCTTATTGTGCAGGACACAGAGGCCAAAGATTCAGATCCAGCAACCAGATAAAGGGAGAAGAACCACACCAAATGCAGGTTTCTGAGCCGGGGCCAGAATCTGATGCCCCTTAGATGATCAGGGATGGAAGCCCAGGCGTTTGTTCCCTTCCAGCCCCTCTCGCCATGTGCCCAAGTTGCCCTCTGCCTGAGCTCTCGACCTTACGCTGAGTACTCTACTCTTTCCATTCTGAACTTCTCTGGGTTGTTTTTGCTTCTTTCTTCACCCTCATTAACATCTCCCAGGATGTACAATCTGAGATGGAGATGAGATTCAAAGCAGTGAGTGAGTGAGTGAGTGAGTGTGTGTGTGTGTGTGTGTGTGTGTGTGATGCATGTGTAGATTTCATCAACAATTTGGCCCAGGAGGAGGTGGAGCCGCCTAGAAGACTGTGGCTGGTTTCAGGACACAGCTTGGCCATCCTCTCTATTTTCTGGTGCCATGAATAGTAACTGAAGACTGTCTGCTATTTCTTAAACCTTTTACATAATCCCATCAAGCTCTGATGGAACAGATAAGAAAAGCACATTCCAAGGAATTCACTCTCAGCCTGTGTCAACATGCATTATAACGTCCAGCTAAAAGCTAAAGGAATCTAATAAAAACAAAGCAACTTTACCCAATCCCCACCCACCTATTTTCCTGTTCTTTCGAACTGACTGGCCAGCTGCGGGGGGGGGGTCTTGAAAGTTGACCTCATGAGATTCCCTCAGGGGACATCAGACTGATCCCTAACCTTCAAACCGGGGGACCATCAGGGTTCTTGCAGCCAGTTGTGAGACGCCTGTTGGGATGGAATTTAAACCGTGATCTCTTCACCTCTCCCTTTTCACCTCCCGGTTTTTGTTGGAGGCCTCTCTGGGAACTCTCAGTCCTTCTCTTTGTTGATACCATCTATTCTTTCTGTAAGAGCTTTACTTCCATCTTCCCGCACACCTACAGCCCAAGCTGCGGTTTTCCTCCACCTGTCTTTCTCTTTCAAGCCAAAATGAGATGCCCTCCTTCCAAAAGGCTTTGACGTGTAGATAGCAACATTTCAGAGGTGGATGGTGCCTTGAGATCTTGTTATTTTCATCCACTTGCTATCGCCTTTTCCACTTACTGTCTGAACCACAGATTTTGGTAATTACACCAACATATAGTATTGACATACATAATCATACAGTGCCTTCATACATGAATATTATCCATTCAAGGATACCCTGAATATCTACTTTGTAAGAGTTCTAAAGATGCCAGGACGTGGCCTCTGTCCTCAACAAGATTGAATTAAGTTGAAGCAATTAAATATGTGTCAAAATGAATATAATCATCGGACAGGATAGAACAGGCACTGGGGAAGCACAGCTCATTTCTGAGAGTGTGTGAAGAGGGAAGGTTCGCTGAGGTGACAGTTATTTGAGTAAAGCCTGAAGGATCTGGACAGCTTGAAACCTGGAGGAAGGGCCTTGTGGGTGAACAGCATGGCACAAGCCAAGGGGCAGAAATGAGGTGACAAGGAGTGTTTGAAGACGAGAACTGGGCTTTGGGATGATGACTCTGACATCTCTGAGCAGGGCAGGTTTCAGGGCCAAGGGAGGCCACTCAAGTCTATGATGAAAATGATGGAGCCTGGGGGTCGCGTCCCCAGTGCCAGAATGAACCTCAGGTCAAGAAGTTGATTGGCTCTGTGGAGAGGGACCTGCAGGAGCAGCTGGGCGTGGAGGATTAGAGAGAAGGAAGTCTTGGGTCAGATGAGAGTCTGAGCTAGCCTTAGGGGAAGATTAATAAATTACTCTGTGTGTACAGTGAATTGAAGTTCACAGACTTGGGTGTGTAAGAAATACTGCATTTCTCAGTTTTTCTTTAAAAAACCTAAATCTATCCATGATCCTTGAACACATTCGTCTAAGTGAAATCTGCCAGAAACAAAAGGACAAATATTGCATGTTTCCACTTATATCAGGTTACCCAGAGTGGTCAAATTCACAGAGACACAGCACAGAAGGGGAGTTGCCAGAGGCTGTGGCGATGGGGAATTGGAGTTAGTTTTAAGGGGTACAGAGTTTCCAGTTTAGGATGATAAGACATTCTGGAGCTAGAAGTGGTTGATTACACAATGGTGTGAATGTACTTAATGCCACTGAAGTATACATTTAAAAATGATTAATCATGTCCTTTGCAGGGACATGGATGAAGCTGGAGACCATTATTCTTAGCAAACAAATGCAAGAAGAGAAAACCAAATACCACATGTTGTCACTTATAAGTGGGAGCTGAATGATGAGAACACATGGACCCATAGAGGGAAACAACACGCACTGGGGCCTATTGGACGGCGGAGGGTGGGAGGAGGAAGAGGATCAGGAAAAATAACTGGTGGGGACTAGACTTAATATCGGGGCAATGAAATAATCCATACAACAAACTCTCGTGACACAAGTTGACTTAGGTAACAAACCTGCGCTCGTACCCTTGAACTTAAAAGTTACGAAACATCAACATACAAAAATAAATAAAAAATTAGAAATTAGAAATTTTTCAAAATGTTCAAATGGTACATTTTTGTGTTATGTATATTTTACCATGATAAAAAAAAAAAATCTGACTCTGACTTCCAAGCCACTGGGTTTTTCGGCATTTCAGTTTTGATTACTGCTGGGTAGCTGGGGGGCGTCTTTTTCCTGCTGAGGTCTAGGAAAGGCCCTTAGGTCATACGCAGTCCCACGGAGTCAGGTCAGCAGCCCTGGTCATTGGTCCACACTAGGCCCCACCAAATGCCCATGTGCCAGCTCCAGAGACCAGGCTCTGTGGCGTTGGACAGGACACCCTTGTGCCATGATGCCAGCCTTCCCCACTGTATCTCACAGACATCAGTCCTCTCCTGTGGGTTCTGCCACCAAGCAGGGCATTGTCTCCCTCCCCAGACAGGCTGGCTCCTTCCTTTTCCTCCCTGGTCTGGGAAGAAGACTTCTCACCAGGGCCACCGTTGCGGGTGTGGCCTGTGCAGTCCCACAGGGCTCTGTGCTTATTAGGACCTGTGCTTGGTTTAATGCACTGTTGTCACTGTTTTGAAATTCTTAATAATTTGTGGATGAAGGATCTCACATATTCATTCTTCACTAGGCCCTGCAAATTATGCAGCCTGTCTTGCCTTCTTGTCTTCCTGTCTTCTCTGAAAGGCATGTGACCTTCTTCCCTTCCTGCCAGAAACATTGTCACGATGTGCTCAAATGCACGCAGGAGAGGTGCACCCAGCAGTCATCTTGGCTGTTTGTTGCTCCAGAAACACAGGACGATGAGGGGCAACACACAGGGAGAAAACATGCTAATTAATGTGCAGTGAAACATCTCACTAGAGCATCTAAATGAATCGTTTCTATCCTTGCACTGTGACGCCTGAGAGACGTTCAGGTGGTGACTTCCTAGCAGCCATGAAGGCCTGGAGATACTGACTGAGGAGTGGGAAATCATCTGAGTAGATGAGGGAAGATGATGGTAAGAAAGAGGAACCTCGGGGACCATGCTCACATTCAGTGGGCACAGTGTGGAGGAAGAGGTATCGAAGGAGACAAAGGAAGAGGCAAAGAGCTGTCAGGGACCATGGCAACAAAAGCCAAAAATCACCTTAGGATCCCAGCAGGGCCAAACCAATCAAGGAAAGACAAAGCTTCTAATAGAAGAAAGTCAGTATTATCAAACTGAACAATTAAAGAAAATAAGAAACGGAAGCGTCCTTAGGTTAGGGGATTTGTACTTAGAAGCAGAGTTTGCCGACCCCTAGGGAGCTGGAAAGGAGGAAAAATGCTTTGTAGGTAAATGCTGCATTTGGAGCTTTGGTGGTTGGTATTTGCCTGTGTAGCTGGGAATCTGGAGGATGTAACCTAATTTCCATATGCTAATTAGGTACCATATATGGATCTATAGTGGTGATCTCAATTGATCTTTTAAAATGATGACTAATAGCTTTATTGAGCTATAATTTACATGTTACAAAATCCAGCCATTTTAAGAGTACAACTCAGTTTTTTTTTTAGTATATTTACACAGATGTGCAACCGTTGCCACAGTACAGTTTTATTTAGAATATTTTTATCACCCCAAAAGGAAACTTTGTGCCCTACAGTTGCTTCCCATCCTCACCTGCAGCTCTAAGTAACCTCCAACTCTGCCTTTATAGATTTGTCTTTTCTGGACATTTCGTACACATGGAATCATACAATATGTGTTCTGTTGGGTCTGGCTTCTTTCATTCACTAACTCTAATGATTCTGAGGTTCATTCATGTTGTATTAGTATGTTTCTCCTTTTTATTGCCATCTACTGAACTGTGCGGATAGGCCACATTTTGCTTCTTCATTCATTAATGGATGAACATTTGGGTTGTTTCCACTTTGTGGCTATTGTGAATAATACTTCTGTGAACATTTGTGCACAGGCCTTTGTGTGAATATATGTTGTCACTTCTCCTGAATAGATACATAAGAGTGAACTTGCTGTATCGTAGGATAATTCTGTGTTTAACATTTTGAGAAATTGCCAAACCATTTTTCAAAATGGCTGCACCGTTTTACATTTTCACCAGCAGTGTGTGAAGCTCTGACATCTCCACAACCTCACCAACACTTGTCATCGTCTTTTTAAAATTAGAGCCACGCTGATAAAAGAGTCATTATTGTCTTTTTTATCAAAGCCGTTCCAGTGGGTATGAAGTGGCATTTCATGGTCGTTTTATTTGCATTTCCCTAAAAACTAACGATGTTGAGCATCTTTTCTTTTCATGTGCTTGTGGGCTATGTGATAATTTATTTGAAGAAATGTTTATACAAATCTTTTTACTCATTTTAAAAATTAGATTGTCAATTTATTTTTAGTTGTAGGAGTTCTTTCTATATTCTAGATATAAATTCCTTATGGGATATATGATTGGCATATATTTTTCTTCCAGGCTGTGGGTTGTCTTTTCACTTCCCTGATGGGATGTCTTGGTGTATAAAAGCATTTTGTGTTGATGAAGTCCTATTTATCAACTTTTCCTTTTACGACTTGTACTTTTTGTGTCATAACTATGAAATAATCCCCTAACCCAACATCATGATACTTTACTCCTACATTTTCTTAAAAGAAAAATAAAGTTGCTAGCTCTTACATTTAGGTTTGTGACCCCTTTTGAATTACTGTTTATATGCAATGTGAGGTAGTTGTCCCAGCACTATTTGTTAAAAAGACTTCCTTTTCCATTGACTTATTTCTGACACCTTTGTCAAAAATCAATTGACCATAAATATTAGAGATTATTCTTGGGCTTTCAATTTTATTCCAATAATCTATTGATCTTTAGGTGTATCCTTATGGTGAGTTCAGACGATCACAATTGCCACATCGTTGTAGAAAATTTTGAAATCAGTATGTGTAAATCCTTTAATTTCGTTCTTTTAAAGATTGTTTTGGCTATTCCAAGTGACTTGTACTTTCATATTAAATTTGGGAAGAGCATGCCAACTTTTGCAAAAGCCGGTTGGAATTTGGATAAGGATTGTGTCGAATCTGTAGTCCAACTTAGGTAGTATTGCCATCTTAACAATATTAAGCCTTCTGATCCATGAACATGGGATGTCTTTCCATTTATTTTGTTTTTTGCTGTTTCCTTCAGCAATGCTTTGTAGCTTTCAGTGTACATTTGGTACTTCTTTTGCTAAGCATTGCTAAATGTTTTATTCTTTTTGACGTTATTGTGAATGGAATTATCTTCAGAATTTTATTTTTGCAGTATAAAAACTGGAATTATCTTCCTACTTTACTGAATTTGTTTATTAGTTAAAAGTTTTTTGTGTATTCCTGAGGATTTTCTGCATACAAGAATATACAAGATCCTATTTTCTGCAAATAAAGGCAGTTACTTCTTCCTTTCTAATCTTGATGCCTTCAATTGATCTTTATAGTCACCTTAGGATTTATGTACAGGCATTTTACAGATGAGAGAACTTTCATCTAGAGAAGTTAAGTGCCTTGCCTGAGGTCGGTTAGCCAGGAAGTGAGTGGATCAGGACCAGAACAGAGGGCTTCTGCTTCCCCCGCCATCACTCTGCGTTTCCAACACACTGCCTGCAGTTGGCAGAGTCAGGATCTGAGAAGACAAAGGATAGCCTATCTCTGTAGCATTCCCATTGTCTTCCTTTATTACAAGCAGCCAGATTCAGTCAAGCAGGGAGCAGAACGTACATTTCCCAAATGTCTACCGTGTTTTGTACTATGCTCAGTGCTAGGCACATTCAAACACTATTCCAATTAATCCTCATAAAACCCTGTGAAGTAGTCACAATTGTTGGCATTTTACAAATGAGGAAATCAAGGCTTTGAGATATAAAATTACTTCTTCAAGATCACAGAGCCCATAAATGAAAGAACTATGAGTGCAAAATCCTGTGCTCCCCACAACATCATGCCGCCTCTTCCTTCCTGCTTCTGAGGAAGCAACTCTCAGAGCAGTGCCATCCTGCATAGTCATCTACGTGTCTCTCCCTTAGTGATTTTGTAGCTGCATTATACACGTGGCATACATCTGCACACATAGACACCCATAGTACATGAGCCACTGCCTTTCCAGGCTTCCTTCAGACTAAGCAATCTCATGGGTAACTTTTTTAAACCCTCCTTTGTGTGTCTCAATGGACAATGTGAACAATAAGCGCTTCTGGGGTTGAGTATAAAAGAGAGGATTCAACATCAGACACTTAGCTACTTATCTCAAATGGTCAAGGCTGCACAGTTGTGAAAAATGGCTTAAACAGGCTTCTTTTGATAAGTCACATCTGGGATACTGCCCCAGACCACCAAGAGGCAGCTCTGGACAAGTTGTTTCTGATTATACTTGGTTATGGGGACCTGGGAGGGCATGGTGGTCCCAATGAGGGCAGGGTCTGACTCACCCTACATCCCATTCAACCTGTCTCATGCTCCCTGACAGTAAGCACTCTATAAATGCCTCCTTGTATACGTTTTAAAGTTTCTTGAAGCTGCTGTGTCCTAAATAGTTAGCCAGGTTTCCTTTTTAGCTGTTCTCTTCCCCATCTCATTTCCACTCCAAAAAGAAAAGAAATTCCTGCTGCCAATCTATCAAGGGTGATACTTTTAGTCTTAGAGCAGACGAAACGTCCAAATGAAAGTGAGGGAGATCAGCTCAGACATAGCTCCCTGATTCTCTTTGCTCTCTTCTCCCCAGTGACAGTCAACACACAAACCAGGATACGTTCTAGAAGCACAAAGCAGGCATGGAAGGAATTAAGTATTTTGCAAACTCTGTCAAATATTGTGAGGGGCAAGAAGGCACCAAACTTAAACTCTATGGTTTACCTTTTCACTAAATTCCAGATTGGTGAGTAATCCAGCACTCTGGCGGTTTAAACAACTTCTTTTGTATTACCCAAGAGACATTAGGTTTGGGAGTTCAGGCCGTTTATAACAGAAGGTCTGGAAAAGTTCTCAGAGACGGCGGTTCCCTGAGGTGACACAGTGTGTGGCAGAGGGTTTTCTACTTTAGCACTGCTGCTTCCAGGTGGTTTCATGGTCAGCAAGAGAATATGATTTTTAATAACATGAAATAAAAAGGCAATGCTTCTGCCAAAATAAGATTACCTTGTATTTTACTCAGCCATATTTTCTATTTTCTCAGTTCTTTGCCAAATCCAACCACTCGTCTCCTCACACGAGTTCCCTTCCTTTTCACGCTCACATGCTGATCCTGGGCTCGGCTGGCTCGCCCCTCCCTGTCTCTCGAAGGTATTCACGGGAGGAGAGCCAGGATGGACCAGAAGTGAGAGACACGTGTTCTACTCTGGGCTGTGGTGAGATCTAAACCTTGTGGCTTCAGACAAAGTCTCTTTGGGTTCAAGTTGCTTTTCCTTAAAAATGAGGACACTGAGGACTCCACGGAGTTTATTTGAACATTCCTGCAGGGTCCTCTCTATCTTCTGCCCTTCTGGCCTCCTCTGGTCTGTGTCCTCCTGAGGCTTCCTGACCTTTGTCCGTGGGAAGGCAGGACTGTCATTGGTCACGAGCCCGCTTCGCTGCCAGAGCTGCTGACTCAAACCGGAGCTTCAGCGTTGCTTAGCACAGAAAGCCTGTACACGCTTACCTTTACTTTTTAAAGCATAAATTTAGTCTTTATATACCGCTTCCCCTGGATAAGACTCAAAGTTATGATTTAAAAAGAGGGCAGATGGCCTGACTTGAGGTAGGATTTGGGGGGGTTAGAAACCTAGGCCAGGAATTTCTGTTTAAAATCACATCTTTCACTACCAATTTCCCTGAGGGACTAAGTCTAATTCTTTTTGGGAACTATCTAACGGACACCATCCCCTCTGGTTTCAATGCAGCACCCCCGACTCAGAGCCATGGCAAGGAAAGGAAGGCGGCTGAGAGGAGAAATCCCCTGGTATAAACATGAGGAACTATTTATTATATCAACTCCAATCCACTTTCCCAGCACAGCCCGGCTCTCTTAGTGTGCAGAGCCACTCGGCTCCAAGCCACAGCCCCAAAGCACTTGACAGACTGGTGAGTCACATGTGGAATGGTCACCCTGGGGGGTCACATGTGGAAAGTCCAGGAAATTACATTTTCAAAGAATGGCAAATGCATCCACTTGCTTAATCACCACATCTGCCATTTTGCTTCCTAGGAATCTTTCTAGATCTATTCAGGTTCAAGTCTAAGTGTTAATACGGCCAGGGTTTGACTTCTTCATGGAAATCAGTACCTCCTCCATCACATGAAATGCAAAGCTGGTCCTAGCAGTGGGCCCAGGGGATTAACAATCCGTCTGTCATGTGTGAGGGTGAGATGTCTTTATCTTGAATGAAACTTCCCGCATTTAATTGGCAATACATTTTCCTGAATCTTTTCTCAGAAGAATTGCTTCTCTCTCCAGCTAAACTGTTTCTAAATCTGTAGCCCTCTGGAGCAATGTGGCATCATTTTCCCATGTGGCTTCTGAACTGGCTTCCCCTCTCACGTGAGATGCCTGTGTGTGGTCTCACGGAGCTGGTTCCTAGCAGCCATATGCAAACACAGCGTGGCAAGACTGTGACACAGCTTCAGGATGGAAGCTTTGGGTCGTGTGCTGACCTTTGACTCAAGCAGAGCATGGGACCCCAGATTGTCAGACAATTTAGGGGTGTGGGGGTGAAAATAGCAGTTGGCGAAGAAATTACCTTTTTTGTTTGGAACAAAAACCTAAGACAATATTTTCTTTGGTTGAAAGAATTGGGTTAACAACGTACATTGTAGGTCTTGGAATATACCCCACAGAAGCCAACCTCCGTTGATGTTTTCATAAAGAGACACCACTGGGAAAGGCTTCAGGCACAATGGAAAATGACAGGACTTCTAGATTTGAAACATAAACATAAGGATGGAAACAAAACACCCCTGGGTTTGTTCAACCCATGGGCCATGTTACACTCTGTTCTGGAATGGTCTTCTGTAAGAGCACGCTACCATAAAGATAACACACAAAGGCTGACGCCAAGAGGCCTGTGCTTCTATACATCATCTATCGTGACTCTAGCATCCAGTCATAAACTTTATTTTAATTAAAGAATGTACGCTCCGAGAGAGCAGGACTTGGTCTTGTTCTGTGCTGTATCCCCAGCTCCTGGACAGTCCTGGTTCATTCTTCATCCATTCATTCTTCATTCAACAAAATATTTTCAGAGCCTGCTATGTGTAAATAATAGGTGTCTATTCATTCATTTATTCAAAAAGTATCTCTTACCTTCCATGGAGCCAGAGATACTCTTCTAGGCCCTGGATATACAAATGAACAAAACAGGGCAAAGTTTCTACTCTTCTGAAATTTACATTCTTGTGAAATGTTACAGACAAATAACACATAAATATAAACAATGTCAGATGGAAATAAATTCTATGGAAAAGGTTAGACAAGGCACCAAGAATGACCACAGTACCATTTTACAGAGTAGTCTGCAAATGTCTTTCTGATAAGATAAAATTTGAGCGGAGACCTGAGCAAGGCCCTGGAGCTGGCCTGTAGATATCTGAGAGCAAAGCATTCCAGGCGGGGAACAGCGACAGCTCTGAGGCAGGTGCATGCTTGGGATATTGGAGGAAGCCAAGAGCCAGTGTAGCGAGAGCACAAAGAAGCGATGAGAGTGGCAGTGAGGTCTGAGCGGTATGCAGTGGTGTGACGGCCTTCACACAATGCTGCCCAGATCTGCTGCAGGGAACAGGGTTAACTGATGGTCCCAACTGCTGCTCCTCTGAGTCCATCATCTTGGTGCCAAAGTTTCACTTCTCCCAAGCTGATCCTGACAAATGACCAAGCAAGGTCAGGCCCCTGGTGCAGGTCTATTCCTCTAACAGGTGACCTTGGCTCATCTTGAGGACTCCCAGCAATCTGGTCAAACCTCCTTAGATTTGCAGACATCCTTTCTACCCAATCCTTTCCTTCCGCATCTCCTCTCACAGATGCCAGACCTTCACAAATGGGAGATTTTACGGCCTACTTCTGCTTCCTCCCCTCTGTGTGGAACAAGTGCTTCCTTAACACATTTCTCATATGTTTAACCTTGTCTTAGTGTCTGCTTCTTAAAGAACCTGAATGGACAAGAGGCCATGGCAGGTCCTGTAGGTTGTGGTGCAGACTTTGGATCTTATTCTGAGTGTGGGGCTTGCCTTTGGAGGGTTCTGTGTAGGGGAGTAGTGTGATAAGACTTTCATTTTAGAAAGATCACTCTAGCCCTGGGGTATGGAGAGCAACAGACAGTGAGGCTGAGGGTGGAAGCAGAGAGGCCTCTAGGAGGCTTCAGCCCAGGCCACAGCAGGGCAAATGCATGAACTGGAATTTCACTACTGATGTCATCCTCTACCCTTCCTGCTCTTCCTAAATTCACTCAAAACCTCCTAATGGCCAGACCCAATGGCATCTCTCAAGATCTCTCTGTGTATTTAACCTTTTGACCATTCCTGTCTCCTAGAAACCATCTCTTTATTGGGATCCAAGTTTTCTCCTTCCTCTCAACCTCACCTTCTAGATCCTCCCACTGACTTCTCTTTTGCTGGCCCCTTTATATTGGAGCTCCTCAGAGCCTGGTCCTTATTTCTCCTTCTTTCTTGTTCTCTCTTCTCACCTTGTCGGTCTCATGCACATTTATTGTTAATTCCCATCTGCCATCACCCCTAATCCCAGAAAACTGCTAATCTACTTTGCGTCTTTTTAGCTTTGCCCTTTGTAGATATTTTATCAAAACAGAATCATTCAACATGTGGTCTCTTGGGTCTTGATTCTTTTACTGAACATGCTGTTTTTCAGTTTCATTTTCATTCACATTGTAACGTGTATCCATAGTTTGTTGCTTTTTTATAGCTGAATAATATCCCATTGTATGGCTATTTCTCAAGTTTTTATAATAGAAAATTTCAAAGTACAAAAACATTGAAATAGTATCATGAATATGTACCCTTTATCAAGTTTCTCAAATTGTTAAGGTTTGGCACATTTGCTTTATTTAATCATTTGAGAAATACAGGTTTCTCTTTTGTTTTTGCTGGACCAGCTGAGGGTAAATTGCTAACACCTGACACTTCACCTCTAAATCCTTCAGCATGGGTGGATATTCTCTATACAGCCACAATACTACCCAAGACATTGAACACTGATTCAACAAATCAACTCATTAGACTATTTGCCATTATTTTCAGGTTTTCTCAATGTCCAAAAAAGAATCCCTTAGAACATTTTTTGAAATCTAAAATCTAATCAGGTTTCAAGCAGTACGTTTGGTTGCCATGTTCCTTTGCTCTGCATTAAGAGAAATTGTTTTGTCTTTTTGTTTTGTATTTTGGTCTTTCATGATGTTGGCAGTCATAAAGAGCGCAGCCAGTTGTCTTGTACAATATACCACATTTTGGATTTGTCTGATTTTTTTTTCTTCATGAATAGATTCAAGTTAAACCATTTTGGCAAGAATACTACAACTTTTTTTTTTAATCTAAATAAGGACAAGGTGTTCTGCAGGCTAAAGGAGGTAATGAGAGTGAAAGGACCTTGGGGTCTGGGCATGATTCTCCCAAAAGGACACAGCTCCTCTTCCCTGCTGCCCCACACAGAGGCTGAGACCATGTGGCTCTGGAGCACTGGCTGGGGTGTCCCCACAGGCTTGTGTTTTGAGGTTCACAGGGATGCGTTGTCCCTTCATTTGGTTGTAGGTGTTGCCCATGGGATGTTGTTTCTGGTGTTTGCCTTTATGGGAGGGTGAATTTAGTGACATTCAAAACCTATGCAAATCAGGACCTTTGTGAGAAAGAAAGAGGACGTAAGAATCATGACAGGAGCAACAGGTGTAAACCAGGACTGTCCTGGGCAAACTCCACCCATGACCCTGTAGTTCTACTCCCAGCTACTCTGAAGACAGCGACGTTCTGCGTTCTCAATCCAGCTTAGTACACATTTAATACATTTTCACCTGCATTTGTAAAATAGGCTGTATTTACTTATCTCAGGATTCATATGGTTCATCGGTTCTGAAAATTCCATGATTATCTCTCATGATGTTGTCCTACCATTGTTGTCTCCACTCTTCCTCCCAGCTGTCTCTTTAGATGTGACACAGCAGCTCCTCTCCCCCCATTCTTCCTGTCTCGCAGCCTTTGTGTCGGCTCCCTAGGACTGCCGTCACACACTCCACACACTGGATGACTCAGACAACAGGAATTGACTCTTATGGTTCTAGAGGCAGGAAGTCCAAAATCAGGGGTTTTGCCTTCTCAGTGCTCCAAGGAAGAATCTGTTCTATGACTGTCCTGCAGCTGCTGGTGCTGCCAGAATTCCTGTGGACCCATCACTTCCACGTCTGCCTCCATTGACATGTGACTGTCTCCCTTTCTTATAAGACCTCTTGCCATTGGATGCAGAACCATTGGATCATCCAGGACGACCTCATCCTGAAACCCTTAACTTAATGGCATCTGCTAAGACCCTTCTTCCAAATGAGGTAACTTCCACAGGTTCCGGGTAGGCATAGGTTGAGGAGCCACGATTTGCTTTCCCTCATATTTTAATCTCTTTCTCATATATACTGAATTCTGCATTATTTTTTCCAACTACATCTTCCAGTTCATTATTTTTTCAGCTGCATTGGTTCTGCTATTTTGCTTACGACCAAATTTTTAACATTGTTATATTCTTAATGTCCAAAAATCTATTTGATTCTTAATTCTACATGGTTATTTCTTATAGTCTCTTGTTCCTTGCTAATTTTGATTCAATCTTTTGTTTCTTTAAACATGTAATAAAGCTTGTTTTTTATTCTAAATATAATTATTCCAAACTTAAAGCCCTTGGTGCTAAATCTGTGGTTTGTCATTTCTGCTGACTCTCACAGTGACTGCAGTAGTTAAGATAAAACTTACCGCTGTTCACTTACACTCTAAAATCTCAGCGGCTTAACAGGCTAGAACCTTTTTCTCCCTCACTTAATGTCCAGTTGGTGCATGGAGGTGGGGTTGGCTCCATGCAGTCATTCACAGATGCTGACTGATGAAGGCTGCACCATGTCCAACTTCCAGGATCACCCTGAACACCAACATCCTGCTGGTAGACAAGGAAAGGAAGACTCTGGTGAATCGCAGGGGAAGCATCCACGGGCCAGGGCTAGAAATGGTGCATTTCACTTCTGCCTTCTTCCCATTGGTCTGAGTGCAGTTCAGGGCTCCACCTAGATGGAAATGTGGCTAGAAAATGCCTCTGCTGGTGAGGCAGTTGCTGAGTGTTTCCCAGCAACATCTGTTCCCAGAGGAAGGACAATAGAAGACATTGGTTGAGAGCTAGCCACCTCTGCCATGCGACTTATTGATGTGCATGTTCGGTAAAACTTTTAGCTCATACATGATTGAACTTAGTCTGCGGGAAACTTGGGGACTTAAATTGAAACTGTCCTGAAAAGGAGATACTCATTTCTTTCTCCAAGAAAGAAGGAACACCGTTGACCTGGTGGGATCACTTGTGAGCTTGGCAATATTTTTTGAACTCTTGCGTGTGTGTGTACATACATGTGCATGTGTGTTTTATCCAGGATCTAGTTAAATTGGAAAAGGAGAATCCTACAGAATACCTAATCTGTCCGGCTGTACATCCATGTTCTTAACATGCCTGTCAATGGTGGGAAGTGTCTATGCTTACAATTTTCAAGTTTAACCTATTCCATCAGTGGTGCAAAGGCTGGCAATCTAAAATTAAAAGCTATTTACATATTTCTACATACTCAGTATCTGTCTAATAGAATCAGATATCTGGTTATGTTCTATTCATCTGACTATCCGGCTTAGAACTAATAGGAAACATGAATCCTTCAGTGCGATAGCATATACAAATATGGCATGCACATCATGCAGGCAAACATTGTACTACGTTTCCATAGCACCTTTCTTCCAAAGAGCTCTCAAGTATTTTCATACTTATAAACTCGTTTATCCTTCACATTTCATAATCTGTTGGAAAGAGATGAGATTCTATTTTATTTTATTAAATTCTAGGGTACATGTGCAGGATGTGCAGGTTTGTTACACAGGTAAACGTGTGCCACGGTGGTTTGCTGCACCTATCAACCCATCACCTAGGT
Source organism: Mandrillus leucophaeus (assembly GCF_000951045.1). Taxonomy (NCBI): domain Eukaryota; kingdom Metazoa; phylum Chordata; class Mammalia; order Primates; family Cercopithecidae; genus Mandrillus; species Mandrillus leucophaeus. The sequence continues at coordinate 4,658,413 of NW_012106697.1, read as the reverse complement.
GTTAAGCCTAGGATGCATTAGCTATTTTTCCTGATACTCTCCCTCCCTCCACATGTCCCAACAGACTCCAGTGTGTGTTGTTCCCCTCCCTGTGTCCATGTGTCCTCATTGTTCAGCTCCCACTTATAAGTGAGAACATGTGGTATTTGGTTTTCTGTTCTTGTATTAGTTTGCTGAGAATAATGGCTTCCAGCTTCATCCATGTCCCTGCAAAACACAAAATCTCATTCTTTTTTTATGGCTGCATAGTATTCCATGGTGTATATGTACCATGTTTTCTTTATCCAGTCTATCATTCATGGGCATTTGGGTTGATTCTATGTCTTTGCTATTGTGAATAATGCGATGAACATCTGTATGCATGTACCTTTATAATAGAATGATTTATATGATTTAGAATATATACCCAGTAATAGGAATGCTGGGTCAAAAGGTATTTCTGGTTCTAGGTCTTTGGGGAATTGCCACACTATCTTCCATGGTGGTTGAACTAATTTACACTACCACCAATAGTGTGAAAGTGTTTCTATTTCTCCACAGCCTCACCAGCATGTATTGTTTCTTGACTTCTAGTAATCGCCATTCTGACTGGCATGAGATGGTATTTCATTGTGGTTTTGATTTGCATTTCTCTAATGATCAGTGATGTTGAGCTATTTCCCTTATCTTTGTTGGTTGCATGTATGTATTCTTTCAAGAAGTGTCTGTTTATGTCTTTTGCCCACTTTTTAATGCGTTTTCTTTTCTTGTAGATTTGTTTAAGCTCCTTGTAGATTCTGGATATTAGATCTTTGTCTGATGGATAGATTGCAAAAATTTTCTCCTGTTCTGTAGTTTGTCTGTTCACTCTGATGACAAATTATTTTGCTGTGTAAAAGCTCTTTAGTTATATTAGATCTGATTTATCAATTTTTGCATTTGTTGCAATTGCTTTTGACTTTTTCGTCATGAAATCTTTGCCCATGCCTCATGCCTATGTCCTGGGTGGTATTGCCTAGATTTTCTTCTAGGGTTTTTATGGTTTTAGGTTTTACATTTACGTCTTTAATCCATCTTGAGTTAATTTTTGTATGAGGTGCAAGGAAGGTGTCCAGTTTTAATTTCCTGCTTACGGCTAGCTAGTCTCCCAGCACAATTTATTAAACCAAGAATCCTTTCCCCATTGCTTGTTTTTGTCAGGTTTGTCAAAGATCACATGGTTGTAAATGTGCAGTCTCATTTCTGAGTTCTCTATTCTGTTCCATTGGTCTATGTGTCTGTTTTGTATCAATATCATGCTGTTTGGGTTACTGTAGCTTTGTAGTATAGTTTGAAGTCAGATAGCATGATGCCTCCAGCTTTGTTCTTTTTGCTTAGGATTGTCTTGGCTGCACAGGCTCTTTTTGGTTCCATATGAATTTTAAAGTAGTTTTTTTCTAATTCTGTGAAGAATGTCAATGGTAGCTTAATGGGAATAGCATTGAATCTATAAATTACTTTGGGCAGTATGGCCATTTTCGCAATATTGATTCTTCCTATCCATGGGCATGGAAGGTTTTTCCATTTGTTTGTGTCCTCTCTGATTTCCTTGAGCAGTGGTTTGTAGTTCTCCTTGAAGAAGTCCTTTACTTCCCTTGTTAGCTGTATTCCTAAGTATTTCATTCTCTTTCTAACAATTGTGAATGGGAGTTCAGTCATGATTTGGCTCTTTGCTTGTCTATTGTTGATGTATAAGAATACTTGTGATTTTTCCACATTGATTTTGTATCCTGAGACTTTGCTGAAGTTGCTTAACAGCTTGAGAAGCTTTTGGCCTCAGATGATGGGGTTTTCTAGATACAGGATCATGTCATCTGCAAGCAGAGATGGCTTGACTTCCTCTCTTCCTATTTGAATACACTTTATTTCTTTCTCTTGCCTGATTGCCCAGGCCAGAACTTCCAACGCTATGTTGACTAGGAATGGTGAGAGAGAACATCCTTGTCTTGTGCCAGTTTTCAAGGGGAATGCTTCCAGCTTTTGCCCATTCAGTATGATATTGGCTGTGCATTTGTCATAAATGGCTCTTATTATTCTGAGGTATTTTCCATCAATACCTAGTTTATTGAGAGTTTTTAACATGAAGGGATGTTGAATTTTATTGAAGGCTTTTTCTGTGTCTATTGAGATAATCATGTGGTTTTTGTCGTTAGTTCTGTTTATGTGATGAATTACACTTATTGTTTTGTGTATGTTGAATCAGGCTTGCATCCCAGGGATGAAGCCGACTTGACTGTGGTGGATAAGCTTTTTGATGTGCCACTGAATTCAGTTTGCCAGTATTTTATTGAGGATTTTTGCATCAATGTTCTCAGAGGTATTGGCCTGAAGGTTTCTTTATTTGTTGTATCTCTGCCAGATTTTGGTATCAGGATGATGCTGGCCTCAAAAAACGAGTTAGGGAGGAGTGAATCCTTTTCAATTGTTTGGAATAGTTTCATAAGAAATGGTATCAGCTCCTCTTTGTTCCTCTGGTAGAATTCAGCTGTAAATCTGGTTCTGGGCTTTTTTTGGTTGGTGGGCTATTTATTACTGTCTCAATTTCAGAACTTTTTAATGGTCTCTTCAGGGATTCACCTTCTTTCTGGTTCAGTCTTGGGAGGATGTATGTGTCCAGGAATTTATCCATTTCTTCTAGGCTTTCTAGTTTATTTGCATAGAGGTATTTAGAGTATTCTCTGAAGGTTGTTATGTATTTCTGTGAGGTCAGTGGTGATATCCCCTTTATAATTTTGTATTGTGTCTATTTGATTCTTCTTTCTTTTCTTCTTTATTAGTCTAGCTAGTGGTCTATTTTACTAATTTTGTCAAAAAACCAGTTCCTGGATTCACTGATTTTTTGAAGGGTTTTCATGTCTCTGTCTCCTTCATTTCTGCTCTGATTTTGGTTATTTCTTGTCTTCTGCTAGCTTTGGGGTTTGTTTGCTCTTGGTTCTCTAGTCCTTCTAGTTGTGATGTTAGGCTGTTAACTTGAGATCTTTCTAGCTTTTCAATGTGGTCATTTAATGCTATAAATTTCCCTCTTAACACTGCTTTAGCTGCATCCCAGAGATTCTGGTACATTGTCTCTTTGTTCTCATTGGGTTTCAAAGAACTTCTTGATTTCTGCCTTAATTTCATGAGTTACCCAGAAGTCATTCAGGAGCAGGTTGCTCAATTTCCATATAGTTGTATGGTTTTGAGTGAGTTTCTTAATGTTGAGTTCTAATTTGATTGTGCTATTGTCCGAGAGACTATTTTTTTGTGGTTTTATTTCTTTTGCATTTGCTGAAAAGTGATTTACTTCCAATTACATGATTGATTTTCCAGTTAGTGACACATATGGTGTTGAGAAGAGTGTATATCCTGTTGTTTTTGAGTGGAAAGTTCTGTAGATATCTGTCAGGTCCACTCGATCCAGAGCTGAGTTCCGGTCCTGAATATCTTTGTTAATTTTCTGTCTCAATATCGACAGTGGGGTGTTAAAGTCTTCCACTATTATTGTGTGGGAGTCTAAGTCTCTTTATAGGTCTTTAAAAGCTTGTTTTATGAATCTGGCTACTACTGTATTGGGTGCATATATATTTAGGATAGTTAGCTCTTCTCGTTGAATTGAGACCTTTACCATATGTAATGCCCCTGTTTGTCTTTTTTGAGCTTTGTTGGTTTAAAGCCTGTTTTGTTCAGAAACTAGGATTGCAACCCCTGCTTTTTTCTGCTTTTCATTTGGTTGGTAAATTTTCCTCCATTTCTTTATTTTGAGCTTATGTGTGTCTTTGCATGTGAGATCGGTCTCTTGAGTACAGCACACGAATGGGTCTTGATTCTTTATTCAGCTTGCCATTCTATGCCTTTTAATTGGGACGTTTACTCCATTTACTTTTGAGGTTAATATTGTTATGTGTGAATTTGATCCTGTCATCATCATGCTAGCTGGTTATTTTGCAGACTTGTTGATGTAGCTGTTTCATAGTGTCATTGGTGTTTGTACTTCAGTATGTTTTTGTGGCGGCTGGTAATGGTTTTTCCTTTCCATATTTAGTGCTTCCTTCAGGAGCTCTTGCAGCACAGACCTGATGGTGATGAATTCCCTCAGCATTTGTTTGTCTAAACAGGATTTTATTTCTTCTTTGCTTATGAAGCTTGGTTTGCCCAGACATGAAATTCTGGGTTTGAAATTCTTTTCTTTAAGAATGTTGGCTGGGTGTGGTGGCTCAAGCCTGTAATCCCAGCACTTTGGGAGGCTGAAGCGGGAAGATCATGAGGTCAGGAGATTGAGACCATCCTGGCTAAGATGGTGAAATGCCGTGTCTACTAAAAAATACAAAAAAAGTAGCCAGGCAAGGTGGCAGGTGCCTGTAGTCTCAGCTACTCGGGAGGCTGAGGCAGGAGAATGGCATAAACCCGGGAGGCGGAGCTTGCAGTGAGCTGAGATCCGGCCAATGCACTCCAGCCTGGGCAACAGAGCGACACTCCGTCTCAAAAAAAAAAAAAAAAAAAAAGAATGTTGAATATTGGCTCCTAGTCTCTTCTGGCTTGTAGGGTTTCCACTGAGAAATCTGCTGTTAGTCTGATGGGCTTCCCTTTGTAGGTGACCTGGGCTTTTTCTCTGACTGCCCTGAACACTTTTTCCTTCATTTTGCCCTTGAAGAATCTGATGATTATATGTCTTAGGGCTGGTTGATCTTCTCATGGAGTATCTTACTGGGGTTCTCTGGATTTCCTGAATTTGAATGCTGGCCTGATTTGCTAGGTTGGGGAAGTTCTCCTGGATGATATACTGAAGTATGTTTTCCAGCTTGGTTCCATTCTCCTCGTCTCTTTCAGGTATCCCAATCAGTCATAGGTTTGGTCTTTTTACCTAATCCCATAGTTCTCAGCAGTTTTGTTCATTCCTTTTCATTCTTTTTTTCTCTAATCTTGTCTTCCTGTCTTATGTCAGCAAGATAGTCTTCAAGCTCTGAAATTCTTTCTTCTGCTTGTTCTATTTGGCTATTGATACTTGTGGCTGCATTGTGAAGTTCTCTTGTTGTGTTTTCTAGCTCCATCAGGTCATTTATGTTTCTCTGTAAAGTGGTTATTCTGGTTAACAGCTCCTGTGGTGTTTTATTATGATTCTTAGCTTCTTTGTATTGGGTTAGAACATGCTCCTTTAGCTCGGCAAAATTTGTTATCATCCACCTTCTGAAGCCTACTTCTGTCAGTTCGTCCATCTAAGTCTCAGCCCAGTTCTATGCCCTTGCTGGAAACATGTTGTGATCATTTGGAGAAGAAACACTCTGGCTTTTTGAGTCTTCAATGTTTTTTCACTGATTCTTTCTCATCTTCATGACTTTATCTGCCTTCAGTCTTCGAGGCTGCTGACCTTTGGATGGGGTTTTGTGGGGACTTTTTTGTTGATGCTGTTGTTTTGCTTTCTGCTTATCTGTTTTTCTTTTAACAGTCAAGCTCCTCTTCTGTAGGGTTGCTAAGGTTTGCTAGGCATTCACTCCAGACTCCATTCGCTTGGGTTCCTCCCACATCCGGAAGTGTCACCAGTGGAGGCTGCAGAACAGCAAAGATGACTGCCTGCTCCTTCCTCTGGGAGCTCCATCCCAGAGAGGCACTGACCTGATGCCAGTGGGAATGCTCCTGTATAAGGAGTCTGGTGACCCCTGTTGGGAGGTCTCAATCCCTCAGGAGTCACAGGATCAGAGACCCGCTTAACAAAGCATTCTGGCTGCCCCTTGGTGGAGGGGGTGCACTGTGCTGTAAGGAATCCCACTCGTCTGGACTACCCAGATTCCTCAGAGCCAGCAGGGGGAAAGATCAAGTCTGCTGATCCACGAAGACTGCAGCTGCCCCATGCCCTAGGGGCTCCATCCCAAAGAAATCGGAGTTCTATCCCTAACCCCTTGCCTGGAGTTGCTGAAATTCCTGCAGGGAGGTCCCATCTGGTGAGGTGGGATGGGTCCAAGTTTGGCCTAAAGAGGTAGCCTGGCCATGATCTGCCATAGCCACTGTGCTGCACTGTGGGGAATTGTTCCTGAGTCCAAACCCACCAGTTTCCCTGGCATCAGCAGGGGAAAATGGCAGACTGGAGCTACAGTGATGGTGGCAACCCTTCTCCCTGGGAACTCAGTAGTCTTGGGCAGTCTCCAGCCGAGTGGCCACTGAGAATCTGCAGAGCTCTGTGCTTGGGACCCAAGGCCCTGGTGGCGTGGGTTCACAAGGGGATCTCCTGATCTGTAGCTTGCACAGATCCAGGGAAAACGAGTGGTTTTCCGGGCAGGGTAGCTCAATCATGAGCTGAGATTCTTTCAGCCCGTTTCAGAGATTAAAAAACTGAGCTTCAGAAGGTTGTAGTTAGAGACAGAGTCTCAGGAGGCCAAGACCCAGGTTTCCACCTCCTGTCCACATTTCTTCTGTATGAGTGCCTTCAGGGCCTGGGCAGCAAGCTGTCTTGCTGATAGTTTTCTCTTATGCTTTGATGTTTTCATGGTCCTGTGCTAACTCTCGTGATTAAAATTCTTGTATTGTCACTTTAATAAAGATTCAATCAACTGTAACAGGTTCTTCTACAGACCCCACCAGCATGAGAGTACCCAAGGAGCCAACGTAGCTCAGTGGCCCCATTCAGTTGGTGTTTAGGACTCTGATCCTTAGCAATGTCTTTTTCCTCCTGCAGTTCAGTGCCTCAGGAGGTGTGCTCACTGTGGTCCACTGGAGATGCAAAATGGCACACTGCTCAAAAGCCTTACCCCAAGTTGAATGGCCCCCACTCACACCTCATCGCCCTCCCCAAGTCCCTGTGAGCAAGCCACTTAACACTGAACTTCTCCCTGTTTCCACCTGCTTTCCTATTCAAAAAGAGGGTAATGATAGTGCCAACCTCACAGGGATGGTGTGAGGATTCAGCAAATAGTGTTGGCAATGCACCTTGCATCCTATTTGGTATAGACTTAGCATTTGGTACCTGTTAGCTGTAATGATGAAGGTGATGCTTGGAGAGGCCTTGATCTGTTGGCCAAAGGTGCTGCTTCTGAAGTCGGATTTCTAACTCTACCACTTACCAACTACATGACCTTGGGATATTGACTCAACCACTCCAACTCTCCGTTCAGTGTCAATAATAATGATACACAGCTTTTAAGATGATTTTGGGCCAGGTGTGGTAGCTCACACCTGTAATCCCAGCACTTTGGGAGGCTGAGGTAGGAGGATTGCTTGAGGCCAGGAGTTTGAGATCAGCCTGGGCAACATAGTGAGACCTCCATCTGTACAAAGAAAAAAGTAGATTATTTTGTATCATTTTTTACACACCTTTCCTCTCCTCCAACCTCCTTCTCCCTTCATAAACACCTGCCACTTTTGTGGACATCTGACCCAGTGCACCTAGCAGGCCAAGACGTTATGTGGGGTGATGGTTCATAGCAGATCTGGCCAGGTCCTCTAATGGCCAGGCTCTGTTCTCATACGCCACACTGCTGTTTCCCTCTACCTCTGGGGTGTAATAAAGACCACGGCTTGATGTAAGTGGGACTCCTGTTCCTCAATACTCCAGAACAAGATCTCATCACAAACTTTCCAGTTGTTGATGGTATTTCCATTTGGGGAGACTGCCTAGTTTTTGGCCCACAGGTTAACAACATATAGATTTCTGTGCTAGTGATGGCTGTGCTTCTTCCCAACGGTGATAAAATGCCCCCCTCTGTGGTGGTAGCCCCAGATGAAGGGCTTTTCTGCAATAGAATCAGCCATGACATCAACTCAGTGGTGTAGAAGACTGAGTTCATAGTCTTCTATGGGAAGGTATGATCTCTCCATTAATGAAGCTAATGGCTGCCTTTCATTCCGTGATTATTATGTGATTCAGTTACATGAATTATCTCTCTAATCATCCCTCTAAGAGGGAAAAAATAACGTGATTTATGGCCCTGCACTGATTTTTAAGGGGAGTGGATCTCGGCTTGCTGAAGCAGGGAGATGTATACGGGCTTGTCGGTTTGGAAACTGGGACTGGAAATGAACTGAAGCCTCTGCCAGAGAAGAGAGAAAAACCGAGGGTTCCAGGGGCCATTGGAGGGGAGATGGACCTGGAGGCGAGGGAGTGAGGACGCAAGTTGGGGCAGTGGGCAAGGAGGGAGAGTGGGGTCAGGTCCTGGGAGCCGAGAGGAGAGACTTGGATACTACATCAGGCGGGGTTTTCCTGTCAGTGCTGAGCCCAGCGCCTTGTTGGGAACCTCACTGATGCTTTTGTGTGAGTCAATTATTTCCAGTCAGTAAATAGAAGTGACAATTTCTGCTTCAAAGTTGTTGCAGAGTGAAAACAAGAGACAGTAAATAGGGTTAGCAGATGCATGAATTACATCTCCTACATTTTAAGATAAAGAAACTGGGAGTCCCCAGAGTGGCCATCGGGTCATCGAAGTTTGGTGTGGGCTTACACTGATTTCAAGGCCTGTACATTTACATACTTTGCTAAATTGTGCAACATCCCTGAACATGGGCAGTCAAACCCAAGTACATAGACCATATTTAGAAGTAATATTGTAACATACTTTGGAGGCACAAATTAGATGTAGATTAGTTCCAATCCTGGTTCTGACACATACCGGCAGGGTAAATTTGGAGAGTTTACTTCACCTGTCTGAGTCTCGGTTTTCCCTTAAGTAAAATACCTGCTTCAGAAGGTCAACGGGAGGATACCATGAGGTCATTCTGGAAATCTCACAGCACAGTGCTTGCAGAGAGTAAATGTTTCCATTCTTACAAGGCTGTCATTAGTTATTGTTACATATGTTGCAGGTAATAGAATCTTGTCTGTTTCACTAGCCTGGCATGGGATTAAAGCACCAAGATCTCATCTCTCCTTTCGTAATTGATTGGTTGGTTCATTGATGCCCCCACTTATTTCAAAAACAAAAAAAACCTATACTACTAAAAATACAAAAATTAGCCAGGCGTCGTGGCGGGCACCTGTAATCCCAGCTACTTGGGAGGCTAAGGCAGGAGAATCACTTGAACCCGGGAGGCAGAGGTTGCAGTGAGCCGAGATCGCGCCACCGCACTCCAGCCTGGGTGACAGAGCGAGAGTCCGTCTCAAAAAAAAAAAAAAAAAAGTATTTGGGGCCTCTTCTAAGAGCTTGCTTTTTCACTATTTAGTAAAGCTGAGGCTTCAGATCTTGCCTCTTCCGGCCTCATTTCTAACCCAGCATTTCTCTAGAGTCTGAGACCTTCTTATCTCTTTTCTTCAGAGTTTTGGGAATTACAATCTGCAGTGTTCCCAGACATGACCCACCAGGTATCCCCTGAGGCTGGATCTCCCGCCTGCCTCCTCACTCACTGTTGGTCTGACCTGGCATTCCACATTCAGCCTGTGGTGACGTGTTTCATCTTCTCTTATGCCCAGCGCTACACTGTCAGGGCCTTATGCACTAGAATCGTGACCTTCTATTCACTGTACCTAACCAGTGCCTGGAAAACAACAGATACTCCAGAAATGGGTGGGTGTTTTAACCAGAATGTCCCTAAGACCCTTTCAATTTGGACTCTGTAATTTGAAAGTAAGATTCCCAAAGTGACCCTGCCAATACCTAAATGGAAAAACTATTTTCTCTTTCCTCAGACACTTGCAGACTCTTCAAACTGAGCCACTTGGCTCTTTTGGGAGAATAGTAAATCCCACAGTAAAATTCTGGGCACCAACTACATGCAGGCAAAAAAATTATTTCACAAAAACATTTGCCCTTACACCTTCTTGGTCGTCAAATTCAATTTTCTACCTCAAGTAATTGTACCTGAACTACCTTAGAAAGATTGGAAAATGGAAACTCACACCATTTGTAATAGGTCAGGAATGAAGGGGCAGAATGTAATACATCATTTGTGTTTGGTGTTATGCTCAGATTGTTTCCAGTATTGTGTTGAACATCCATATTCATGAATCCCACCTTTGATTTCTTCCTTTTGTTAGACTTCTCGAAGTGGAGTTACTGGGTCCCAGGCTCCAATGAACACTTTTAAAACCCTTGACAGGCCGGGCGCAGTGGCCCATGCCTGTAATCCCAGCACTTTGGGAGGCCGAGGCGGGCAGATCATTTGAGGTCAGGAGTTTGAGATCAGCCTGGCCAACATGGCCAAACCCCGTCTCTACTAAAAATACGAAAAAATTAGCTGGATGTGGTGATGGGCGCCTGTAAACCCAACTACTCAGGAGGCTGAGGCAGAGAATTGCTTGAACACTGGCGGTGGAGGTTGTAGTGAGCCGAGTTCGTGCCATTGCACTTCAGCATGGGCGACAGAGAGCGTCTCCGTTTCAATTAAAAAAATAAACAACAACAACAAAAATCCTTGATAAATATCATTCTGTTGCTCCTCCCACAAACAGTGAACCAATGTACATTTCCTCTGGCTGGTACACATACCACTCAGGAACTGTTTATTTTTGTACATTACAATGTAAAAAGCCAACAAAAGTGAGATTGCATTACTTTCCACTTTCATAATTTTGACTACATCAAACCCTTTAAAGTCATATTACTTTTTATAAGGCTTCTGTGGACCTTAAACTGAAATGGAGAAGATGGAGGAAAAAACCCACATAAGTCATTACAAATCAGAACCCAGCCACCATTCACTGCGCCCACTGCTCACCCCAGTCCAGGGTGCCTGAGGTCCTCCCGGGTCGCCCTGCTTCCATCCTGACCTGCTCCGGTCTGCCTCCTTGGCTGCCAGCGTTACCCTTCAGACGGCATGGGAGGGGCTGGAGCTGTTATCTGCCTGAGTCACCTCAACCTGAAGTCCCTGGGGGAGAGGAGTGTAGCTGGGGGCTGGGGGATGATGGAGGCGTGACTGCTGGCCAGAGGATGGAGGCCCTTCAGGAGGCAGATGTTGGCTGAATTTCTCTCCTGCGTGGAAGACTAAGGGTGAGAAATAAGATTTCCCCTCCAAACACCTCCCATCCTGAGAAGTCCCTAGAGGCACCTTTCTAAAAGGAGGACCTGCCGGCATTTTCCATTATGCCTAGAGTAAAATCTAAATCCTCCCGACAGTGTGCCACATCACTGGGCTCTACCTTTCTCTGCGACACCAGCTCCCCCACTTCCCACACTTCTTCCTTCCCACCCTCTCACCGTGGACGCTCTCGTTACACCAGGTTTCCCATGGCTGTGTCATTGTCATCATTCACGCCGCCACTCAAGCGTCATCTCACTGCCCGCTCCAAACCCTCCCGGCCCCCCAGCCAACGCTGCACCTCCCTCGCACACTCTCCACTGCCACTTCCACTGCCCACTGCACCTCGCTTTCTGAAACTGTCCGGTCTTTTAGCATATGTGTTCATAATCTGTCTTCTCCCGCCTGCAAGAAAGACTCCTGAGGACAGGGATTCTGTCTGTATTTTTCACTGTTCTATCTCAGCATCTCGAATCGTGCCTGATACATTGGAGTTTTTTTAAAAAAAAGTCAGTGTTTTTGTAACTAACAAATTATGTGAACACACAAGTTTTTAAATAACTAACTATATCAATATGTCTATTTATTCTATGAAAGCAAGAAGTCGAGCTAAACTACAGCCATGGTCTTGGAATAGTTTCTTCTTTAAATGGCTTAGATAAAGCTGTGACAAATGTATGTCAACTGTGATGTGTCTGGCTTGTGACACTTACCCCTTAATTACTTGGATTTGTTTTCTCATGGTGGCAAATCGTATTTTCCAAAGAAAACTGCCGTAACAAATTTCATTCTACTTGTTCTTTATATGGTGACACTCCCCCAACAAGTGGTGTCCCCTCTGTTTGAACCTGAGTAGACCTTTGTGACAGCTTTGACCAACAGATGCAGTAGAAGTGATGCTATGTGACTTCTGGATCTAGGTCACAAACGATGCCAAGCCTGTTCTCTTTGCTTTCTTGGGGTGCTCATGCCTGGAGCCTGGTCACCATGCTGTAAGGATGGCCATATGGAGAGGCCACGGGTGGATGCAGCTGCTGACAACCCAGCTAAGGTCTCAGTGAGCAGCCAGCACCAACTGCCCGCAGATCCTTCCAGCCCTCTGGTGTCAGGTTACCCCAGCCTCTGAGCTGCCCTTGCAGGTGCTGCGTCCAGCGGAGAGGAGATTTCCCTTCCATGGTCCATCCAGATGGCAGATTTGTGAGCTGAATACGTGACTATTGTTTAAGCCACTTGAGGTCTGAGGTTGTCAGTTACACCGAAACAGGTAACTGATCCACTCCCTCACTTCAATGTAAGGGGTATACAGGCCAAACAGACATTCCTAAAGGAACCCGCCTGTTTCAGAGCACAGTTCCACTGGGAAGGGCTTTGTGACTAAAAGGAACAGATGTAGGTGATGA
>NW_012106697.1:4644037-4645581 GCF_000951045.1 Mandrillus leucophaeus | reverse complement strand
TTCAACTCCCTGGCTCAAGCGATTCTCCTGCCTCAGCCTCCTGAGCAGCTAGGACTACAGCTGCACACCACCACACATGGCTAATTTTGTATTTCTTGTAGAGACAGGGTTTCACCATGTTACCCAGGCTGGTCTCAAACTCCTGGGCTGCAGAGATCCGCCAGTCTTGGCCTCACAAAGTGCTGGGATTAAGGCATGAGCCACCTTGCCCGGCCTGAATGCTGATTCAGAGAAATGACCTTCACAGAGGCATTTTAAAGATAACTAGGGAAAACGCAACATGGACTGGGTATTGAATGATATTAAATAGTTATATTCACTGATATTAAATCGTTATATTCATTGATATTAGTTATATTCATTGATATTAAATAATAGTTAGATTCATTGATATTAAATAGTTATATTCATTTTGTTGGGTGTGATAACAAGAGTATGTTTTTTTAAAAGTCCTTCAGTACTAGAGACAAACACAGAAGTATTTGTGACTTCAGATGGGATGTCTGACATTTGCTTTAACAATATTCCAGTGTGGGGAGGAAGACACAGGGAACCAGAGCGGAGCGCTGTCCTGTGCTATCACACTGCTTTGTACATTCGAATATTTTCACAATAGATTATTTTTAAACTCAATGTAAGCTCTTCGGGAGAGGTAGATGTAGGTAGTCATTACTTTTAACACAAAGTCGCTTGTGAGATTTGCCACCGGTGATTGGCCTTGGAGAAAGAGGCGAAGCCAGGTGGCGAAGGCCGAGTGCTCAGAAGCCTCGGCTGCGGCCTGGAGCCTTCATCTACAGTGGCTCTAAACGGGTGCCCTCCACAGCCAGGACTCTGCCCAGCCGCTGTGAACTCAGAGGAGGAGGGCAAGGTGGCCAGAAATGTGATGACGGCAGAGAAAGGAGCCAGGGACAGGCAAAGGAAGCAAGTGACAGAAATCCCAGGCCTGCTACTCCAGGCTGAGAGAGGGCTGGTGGCGCCCGCAAAAAGAAGTAGGGGTGAGGCAGGAGCCAGGCCAGTGGAGTTCACCCTCCCACCTCTTGCCCCTGCTGCCCTCTCCGCGGCCCTGGCTGTAGCCCGGCCGTCTCTTCCTGGGGCCACGTCTTTACATGGGGACATTTCTTCCCAGCTTCGCCACCGAGAGGAATGGATTCTTCCAGCAGGAAGAATCCTCCCGTCCAGCCTGGATCCTGGAGCCACGGTCACTGTGGCAGGAATGCGGCTCCTGGCTGGCCTGGCTAGGGCTAGATGCCACACTTTGCCCTCTCCCCAGAGCCAGAGAGGTTGGGTCACAGACGCTCCTGAATGGGCCCATGCAGGGCGCAGGAGGAATTTCACCTTTGGAGGAACAAAGGGGTGTTTGAAATTAAACGTCCACTGCAGGGACCATTACAAATTGTGGTTTAAAAAAATCATAACCTTAACCAAAAGAGGAACTAAGAGAAGGAGGGAAAGAAAGGGCTGGGGTCAAGAATAATACAATCCCAAATAAGAAGCATACATCCTAAAAGGGAAAATGAAACACAAGGGTGAGGAGGGTGGGGTGG
>NW_012106697.1:4643469-4643981 GCF_000951045.1 Mandrillus leucophaeus | reverse complement strand
GGCCAAACAGACATTCCTAAAGGAACCCGCCTGTTTCAGAGCACAGTTCCACTGGGAAGGGCTTTGTGACTAAAAGGAACAGATGTAGGTGATGATTATCGGCGGTTGCTAAAACCATTACATGCAGGTTGATAGGAACCTTGACAGTGGATAAATTAGGCTGACACCATCTGAACCCACCAATCCACTTTAACAGACACCACGAGCCACATGGCCTGATGCAGGAGCAAGTACCTGGCACCACATGCAGTGGAATCTTGCTTAAGACACACGGAACCTGAATCTAAGACCTGTAGATCAAAGTAGGAGTCTGCAAGAAATTAAATGGACAAGAATTAATAAAATGTAGGGGAACCATTATTAGTTAAAAGACACTCAAGAAACATAATCAAATAAAATGCATGGGTTTTGTTTGAATGCTGATTCTTTTTTTTTTTTTCCTTCTTTTTTTTTTTGAGACAGAGTCTCACTCTGTCACTCAGGCTGGAGTGCAGTGGTGTGATCTTGGCTCA
>NW_012106697.1:4618739-4642000 GCF_000951045.1 Mandrillus leucophaeus | reverse complement strand
GGAGGGTGGGGTGGGGGAATGAGGAAGCGAGGGACACAGCACGAGACTCCCAGCCTGGACAGCCCAGGCAAGGCCCCGGCTCCAGGTTCAAGGCCCCCGAGGCTCGCGTTTGCTTCTGCACGTGGCCGCCGGCCCGTCCCGGACTCTGCCTGCATTCTCGGCATCTTCAGCATAGTCACAAGCAGCTCTCAGATTCCTGCGAATCCTGGGGGGCCCTTCAAACCGGGAGATGCAAACACAGAATTCAAGGCTGACCCAGCGTGGCGCCTCTCGGCAGGACCTCGGGGACAGCTGCGGGCGGTGGCGATGGCCGCAGCCGCCAGCAGAGGGCAGTGGCGGGCCAGCGTGGCCGGGCTCAGCGGGCTCGCTCCCAGCCGTCCGGAGCCCCGCGGGCGGTTTCTGCCTGTGACTTTCACCCCCGTGCAAACCTTCCAGCTTCCTGTGCAAGGCGGGTGCAACGTGGTGCTGCTTTTCTTTTCGTCAAGGGGATTTGAGACTTTTCCTCTGCAAATGGTCTGTAGATACCAAGTAAGAAAGGGACTGCCCGGCCCCATCCCTCCCTAGAAGAGGATTTTTCAAAGTGCCGTTTTTAAAAGTGGCCTTTTTAAAAGGCCCATTTGATAGGCTTGGCCTTTTCCGCGCCAGACATCGTGCGGAAGCCATCGTGACAAAAGCTTTCCCTACCAGAAACCACTTAACTCTGAAAAGAGCTATGATTATCTCCATGTTTAAGAGGAGGAAACTGAGGCTCAACAAAGTGAAATGAGTCGTGTGAGGTGGCTGGGATAGGATTTGAACTCTGGTTTCCTGGGCTCCAAAATTCCTTCCACTTAGGCCACACGGTTCTCACAGGTCCTCAGCTCCTGCCAGTTCTCATTCTACCTGTTCTTTCTGTTTTTAACTCAAATCTCGCCTATTCCCGTGGAGTCTACCGCTTGGACTGGGAAACTATCAATACATCACAAGGATGCAGCTCGCTTGAGTTGCTCTTTGATCCCTAAGGCAGATTATCTTTCAACAGCTTTTATGAAAAGAGCACCCAAGGAGGATTATAGACATGAATCATTAAATGAGACTCAGTGTCTGCTCCCAACACCATCTGTTGATATGCAGATCACCGGTGATCATTGACCAGGACGAACCAGCTGTGACTGCGTGAAGTTAACTCCTGAGACTTGACAGGCTGGTCTCACTTCTCTATGGGCGCACCTGGCCCGAGGCCGTGAACTTGAGCAGGCCAGCATCATGCCTACCTCACATATTCTGGCAACGACCAACAAAACTAACCATGCTAACAAAAATGAGCTTGCTTCCACTTGTTTCTTTCCCCCCAAAAAGGGGGCGGGGAATGGTTGATTGATGGGTTCGTACTTGATTGAGCTGTTAAAGTCCCTGATTAGTTCACACTCCTAAAGAGCTGGGTTCCATCATTCTCTATCAATTCCTGGCATTAAAAGTTGATCCAGTAATATTTTGGTAACTAGTCTCTTCTGTTGGAAATCATCACTCATTGGCCATTCTAAGTTCTATTCCAACTGAAAAGCTTGATCCCACTTTGGGAGGCTGAGGGGGGCGGATCACCCGAAGTCGGGAGTTTGAGACCAGTCTGGCCAACATGGTGAAACCCTGTCTCTACTAAAACTACAAAAATTAGCCAGGCATGGTGGTGGGTGCCTGTAATCCCAGCTATTTGGGAGACTGAGGCAGGAGAATTGCTTGAACCCGGGAGGCGGAGGTTGCAGTGAGCCAAGATCACATCACTGCACCCCAGCCTGGGCGACAGAGTGAGACTTTGTCTCAAAAAAAAAGAAAGAAAAGCTTGAGCCTGAATGTGCTTTTTTTTTTTTTTTTTACTGAGTTAAATTTCCTCTCCTTACCTCCCAACCCCTGCCCCAGGCACAGGTGGGGCAGCTTTGGGATGAGTGCAATCTCTCTGCCCCGGCATGAGGAGAATTTCTGTCCTGAGTGAGGACACGGGAAGAGAACATGAAAGGGGTACTCCCACCACCTGCAGGGGGAGCCTGGTTTTTGCCAAAGTCACCACCTACTAGTGTGAGGAACGCAGCCAACCTGGTCACTGGGGAGAGGAGGGAGTCCGGTGGGTGGGAAGAGGAAGCTTTATCACGAGCCAGAAGACGGAGGTGCTTCAGGATGGAGATGTTGGCTGACTTTCCTGTACGGAGGTAGACATGCCCCAAGTAAGAAGCTGCTCCCTCCAAACATCTGCCATCTTTTGAGAAGCCTCTATAAGATCTCAATAAAATGGGAGTGTGCCTCAAAAGAGGTTTCATTTTCAATGTGGTAATTAACTGATGCTCTTTTCCAACTTTGCACAGTGGTGAAGATGGATTGAATTGTCAGGAAATTTCTTTGAGCTTTGTTAAAAATTAGTTTTCTAAAAGTAAAAAGTGTTTAAGTCAAAACTTAAGGGCTCACATTTTTGTCCTTATGCAGGAAAATTATTTTTTGTTTCCTTTTCTGTATTCTAGTTGTTAAATAATTGCACCAAGCTGGTGGGCGCTGCAGAGACAGAAAGCAATGCATTTATTTTTAAGTCCAGTGACCTCAAAACAATGAGTGTGAATGTTCCTAATCAAACATGTCTCCTCTTTTGGGGTTATTTTTGTTGCAGTCCCTACACTTCACACTATAATCAAAGCCTGTTATCTCAGCCTTACAGTATTTGTGTCTCGGGATGTAACGATGACTGTGTCTGGCACATACTTCAGTAGTTGCTTTTAAAGATGTGCAAATTGTGAGCTTTTCTTTCACCTCAATCTTGCATATTTCATTGGAAACCACTTCTTTAACATCCAAAGTCTGTCTTTGAACAAGTTAAAAAAATGAAATGGATTTCCCAACGAAGGTTATCTGCAAGGCAAATTTCAATTTTTAAGTTAGGTACTTTGAGCAATGCATTGTTAATTCTTTCAAGTCTCTTGGGTATAAAGTAGTTATTTGAAAGTTCACTAATCTAAACAGGGTCTAAACTAATCTTTACACCTTCAAATGCTCAAGGAAAAGTACTAAGAGGAACCTACTAGTGGGAATGTCTGACTTATTTAACATTCTCTGGCTGCTTGGCTCTGAATCGAGTATATAAGGTTACTTCTTGGAACCATGTCAATTTGAGATAATATATGTACGTTGTCTCTAAAATGTATCCATTAACTTAAGACCCCCGATTTCAGAATTTGGAAGCCTCTCTTTCCACAGCTGGCCTCTTTCCAGAGGAAGAGGAAGCTTAACGTTACCATCTCCATTGTTGATATCTATAGTCTGAGAGTATTCCCTCCTTAGAGGTATTTACGGTAAACCCTGGTGTATGATAGTTGATTGCAAGAGATAGGAGAATGTCTGGCATTCCACAGATCTGTGCATCTCCATGTGGTTACTTTGCTGAGAGTCTCAGAATCAGGCCTGACGTATGAGGTCATTTGTATTAAAATGGCCAGCCCTGGTGAACTGATGAGGCAACAGTGTGGCTGGAGGGGAGCAGATGTTGGTGCGGGGGAGGGCGGATGCTGAGTCAGAGACCTGGTTGGGACTGGGGTTCTGCCCTCTTCCTAGCGGTGTGGCTCCAGCCTCCTCACTCAGCCACTTTGAATCTTAGTTCTTCCATCTGTAAAATGGAGATAATATTCTCCATCTCCTACAGTTATGTTGAAGACTATCTAAACAGTCTAAGACTATTTATAAGATGCAAATGTAAAGCATTTAGTTCCAGATACAAAGGAGGTGGCCAAGGACTGGGAACTATTATAATTAAACTGATCAGCAAGTGTCCAGAAAATCGATTTCTGCCTTTGGTCCTAGGTTAGGAGGTTCACCCCTCCAGAGTCCCAGGTAAAGTGCTTCGTCAGTGGGCTCAGCCCCAAGACCTTCCACCTGGACTGAGGTGTTCCCTGAATGCATCCTGTCCTTTAGGGTGGAGGCTTCACAGATGGCATCATAGCAAGCGTAACACCAGCGGCTTCCTTCTCCGGTGGGCTTCCTGAGTGCTGGGAATCGCGTGGAGTGCTGGTTCATTCTGGTTGCACAAGTGTTAGTAGATCGCAGTGGTGAAGAGCTGAGCCTTGGGATCCAGGCTGCCTGAGTTGAAATCCTGGCTCCAGTATACCTGGTGGTGTAAGACTTCAGGCAACTCACCTTCTCTGTGCCTCAGTTACTTTACCTGGGAAGCGGGGCTAACAATCATACTTATCCCTTAGGGCCATGGTGAAGATGAAATGTGGAATTCCTTTCCTAGGCCTGCTGTAACAAAGTACCACAAGTTTGGGTGGCTTAGAGTAACAGAAATGTATTGTCTTTTAGTTCCGGAGGTCAGAAGTCAGAAATTAAGGTGTGGGTGGGGTGTGCTCCCTCTGAGAATTCCTTGGTTCTTTAGCTTCTCGTAGCCCCAATGTTGTCTGGTTTACAGGGCCATCTCTCCCTCTCCAAACATCATCTTCCCTGGGTGCAGGTCAGGTTCTCTGTCCACATTTCCCCTTTTTATAAGTACATCAGAAATGTGGGATTAGGGCCCCACCCTAAGAACTGCATTTTAACTTGATGCCATCTGTGAGACCCAATTTCCAAACAGAGTCACATGCTGAGGTACCAGAGGTGAGGATCTCAATGCATCTTTTTGGGGAAACACGATTCAATCGATAAGAGAGGCCCTTAGAGCAATACCTGCAGTGTAGCAAGCGTCACCTGTGCGTCGACCCCTTTTATCTTTAATGCTCGTTACAATCTAGCCAGGTAAGTATTATGAATCCCGTTTTAGAGAGAGAAAAAGTGAGGCTTTGAGAAGCTGAGGATTAGACTCAATTCCCACAGCTAGAAAGTGAGAAGACCTGGACCCAAACTGCTCTGTCATCTCTCCACCGTAGCCACCATCTCCCAGAGGCAGACAGAATGCCCAGAGCCCAGGTCCCTGTGCCCGCCACACGTTGTTATAACCCAGGCTTCCAGTGGGTGGCCCCAGAGGCCTGCCTGCAACTCTGGACTCAGGGCTCCGTCGAATGCTGCCTCTGGGCAAAATCCTGCAGGTTATAAAAGAACGATTTCCATGAGCCTTCTTAGTGTATGGTAAGCCCTGCTTATATCCCCACGTTTTGACTAAATTGATGTGCCTCGAATGTAACCCCATTTCTCCCTTTTCTGCCGGCTGTTTTGATTTCTAGTAGACACAACCACGTCGCCTAATAGAAACACACATAGGCCTCAGAGAAACAAAACGAATGGCTTAAAAATTAAAGATTACTATCACTTGCTAAAGGTGGTTATACACCGGATTTAAGAAAGCATTCGTGAAATTGAGGAATTCCTCACTGGCTGCAGAACCTGATTGTTCAGCGACATAACCAGCTATGCAGTTGTTTTTCTGTACATGTTTGGAGACGTGAATAAAATGTAGTTTTTTTTTTTTAAACCGAGAGCTTTCACCTTGAACTGAGCATATGTTTCATATTCCAGAGTCCAACTGTAACCATAAATCTATTATTGTCATGGAAAGTGAAGTGTGAAGAGCATGATATGAGAAGCCAGGAGGTCCAGGTTCAAGTCGCTCTCGTTCCCTTTGCTTCTCCACCCCACCCACCACTTATTGGAATTGTGGCTTTGGGCGCACACTCGAGCCTTTTACACCTAATATACACAAAGCGCAGGGAGTTATTCCTCACCTCTGAAATTGCAGGGAGAGGATTAGATTAGGAGGCCGCCTGAGGTCCCTTCCATTCCTGAGAGTGTGTGATACCATCAAAGCTCACGAGTACTTGTTCAGAGGACGCTCAACTTGCGTGGTCTCTGATATTCAGTGAAAGACCCTCACCCAAGTGATCAACGTGATTTTCTTGAAAAATCCACGTCTTACAATTTTCCCTGGCCCTCGTGCTGGAGAGCCTCTGTTTGCCTGTCTGCCCTCTTCTGCTTTCTCCAGCCTGCCTTGAGCCTCAGCAGGTGACCTTGAGGGACGGCCTCTAGGACAGTGGCAGGAGAGGCAGGTCTGGGGTCCCCGTGGCCACATCTCCTCCCCTTGCTATTCACCCCTTGGGGTGCGGAGTGGGTGGGTGATGGTGGCTCGCTGCCACCACCCCTCCTGGGTTGCTTCGCCATGCCCTTGGCTTCCCTCAGCCCGGCCCACCCCTTTGTAAAAGCCCCTGAATTAAACTCTGTGCAGCCTGTTTATTGCCAGGACCTTGAGTGAGTCCAGCTGTGACCATCTCGAATTGTGTTAGCACCACATCTAGCACATCAGTAAGAGCATCTCACCTTTCAAAGAAAGTGAACTTTGAGTGTGGTGAATAGCAACATGCCACATTTTACTGGTATGAGGACTATCCTAATTCCTTCTTCAGTAGGAAGCCCTCTGTCTTGGCTCATTCCCCTCCAATCATTCTTTCCTTCCCTCCCTCCCTCCCTCCCTCCTTCCTTCCTTTCTTGTTTCCTTCCTTCCTTCCTTCCTCCTTTTCCTTCCTTTCTTCCTTCTTTCCTTCTTTCAAAAGTTGAAATAACTTAGGTTTCAAAATATCCGAAGTTGAAGTAATTTACTCTCCCATTTAATAGATTATTGAAGTTGTCTTTGTAGGAAAAGCAAACTTTCACATATTCATTCAAGTACTCAAGAAGATGAGGGTGATGAGAGCATTATCCAGCAATAGTCATGCATTTGAAGTTTCTTCCTTCCTTCCTTGCTTCTTTCCTTCCCCCACTTTTCCCAGCACCCTATGAGCCTGCAAGTATAAGTTGAACAAGAACACTGGAAGGCTGAACTGTTTTTGAGAAAACTAAGTTTGGAGAGAAATTTTGGAGGGGATTGCTGTGGAGCAGAAAATAGAGAAGCAATGAGACAATGTGATGTGCCAGCTGGGTTCTTGAGAGCAGCGGCCAGGAGAAAACCATGGGGGGAGGGGCAAGTGGTTGCTGGAAAGACTGGGGATACCTCGGATGCCTTTTTTCTTATTATTTCCATAGATTTTGGGGAACTGGTGGTGTTTGGTTACATGAGTAAGTTTTTTAGCAGTGATTTCTGAGATTTTGCTACATCTATCACCCAAGCAGTGTACCCTGTACCCAATGTGTAGTCTTTTGTATCTCACCCCCTCCCACCCTTTCCCCTAAGTCCCCAAAGGCCATTACATCATTCTTATGCCTTTGCATCCTCATAGCTTAGTTCCCTCTTATGAGTGAGAATATACAATGTTTGGTTTTCCATTCCTGAGTTACTTCACTTAGAAGAATGGTCTCTAATTCTATCCAGGTTGCTGCGAATGCCATTATTTCATTCTTTGTCATGGCTGAGTAGTATTCCATGGTATATATATACCACACTTTCTTTATCCACTTGTTGATTGATGAACATTTTGACTGATTCCATATTTTTGCAATTATGAATTATGCTGCTATAAACATGCATATGCAAGTACCCTTTTCATATATAATGATCTCTTTTCCTCTGGGTAGATACACAGGAGTGGGATGGCTGGATTGAATGGTAGTGCTACTTTTAGTTCTTTAAGGAACCTCCACACTTTTCCATAGTGGCCATTATAGTTTACATTCCCACCAACAGTGTAAAAGTGTTCCACTTTCACCACATCCATGCCAACATCTTTTATTTTTTGATTATAGCCATTCTTGCAGGAATAAGGTGATATTGCATTGTGGTTTTGATTTATATTTCCCTGGTCATTAGTGAATGTTGAGCATTTTTTCATATGTTTGTTGACCATTTGTGTGTCTTCTTTTGAGAATTGTCCATTCATGTCCTTAGCCCACTTTTTCATGGGATTGTTTTTTTCTTGCTGATTTGTTTGATTTCTTTGTAGATTCTGGTTATCAGTCCTTTGTTGAATGTATAGATTGAGAAGATTTTCTCCCAGTCTGTGGGTTGTCTATTTACTCTGCTATTTCCTTTGCTATGCAGAAACTTTTTAGTTTAATTGAGTCCCATCTATTTATTTTTGTTTTTGGTGTGTTTGCTTTTGTGTTCTCTGTCATGAAGAGACGTTGGATGTCTAATGTTCAGTTGGAAGTTCTTTGCATTGCCCTCAATCTTCCCCTCCTCTCCAGACTGAATCCCCAATAAAGTTCACCCCACTCAGGAATATTTCATGTGAGGAGGTCCCTTTTTGTCATACAGGAAAGGGCTGACCTACATTTCTAGACACCATATGTCCTGGAAGCAGGAGTATGGAGGTAGAGATGCCTGCAGTTATGTGCATCTCCTGTGGACTTGTGAGAATCTTGATGGAAGTAGGATTGGAGCCAATCACATGAGGAGCTCATGAGAGAGAAAGCTCCAGCTGGCCTCTAGATGGCATTTGTTTGTGTGACTCTCCCCCAATACTCATAAGTTAATATTAACAGTGCTTACTGTGTGCTATGTATGTTTATGTGTATGTACACATATGTGCATGCACACACACTCTTTGCTTTGCACATTTCAGATATGCAGAAAACTCAATTACCACAGGTTAAATAATGTCTGTTCTCCAAATAATCCCATTAAAAAATGGGCAAAATTCACGAGTAGACAATTCTCAAAAGACGACATACAAACAGCCAACAAACATATGAAAAAATGCTCAATGTGACTATTAGGGAAATGCAAATCAAAACCACAATGCAATACCACCTTATTCCTGCAAGAATGGTTATAATTAAAAAGTCAAAAAATGATATATGTTGGTGTGGATGTGGTGAAAAGAGAACATTTTTACACTGCTGGTGAGAATGTAAACCAGTACAGCCACTATTGAAAACAGTATGGAGATTCCTTAAAGAACTAAAAGTACAACTACCATTTGATCCAGCAATATCACTACTAGGTACCTACCCAAAGGAAGAGAAGTCATTATATAAAAAAGACACTTGCACATGCATGTTTATAACAGCACAATTCACAATTGCAAAAATATGGAACCAACCTAAGTGCCCATCAATCAATGAGTGGATAAAGAAAATGTGGTATATGGACACCATGGAATACTATTCAACCATAAAAATGAATGAAATAACGTCATTAGCAGCAACTTGGATGGAACTGGAGGCCATTATTCTAAGTGAAATAACTCAGGAATGGAAAACCAAATATTGTAGGTTCTCACTTATAAGTGGGAGCTAAGCTATGAGAATGTAAAGGCATAATAACTATGTAATGGACTTTGGGGACTCATGGGAAAAGGGTGGGATGGGTGTAAGGGATAAAAGACTGCACATTGGGTACAGTGTACACTGCTCGATGACAGGTGCACCAAAATCTCAGAAATCACCACGAAAGAACTTATCCACACAACGAAAAACCACCTATACCCCAAAATCTATTTAAATATGATATTTAAAAAATAAAAAATAATAATGCCGGTTCTCCAATAACATGATTCAAATTTCAGTTACCACAGTATATTGACTAAAATAAATCTCGCAACCCCAATTGTAGCTACTGTAGCATAAACTATAAACTTCCTTGCTAGTCCTCAATCCACTAGGACTATTTATCACTATGTAAATAACAAATATGCGTCATGATTGTCGGTCGATTACATCATTTCTTTCATAGTCTGCTGGCGATCGGCTGCTGCTCATCTATTATTAGCTCATGCACAGACAGTAAAGCATGTAGTTGTGTTGCTTCCCTGTGTCCCACTGATAAACCCATATAATTTAACTTCTAATGCATTGCTATCATTGGATAATGCTCTGGGTCATTCTGACCCTCTTGAATACCTG
The DNA here is from genome assembly GCF_000951045.1 of Mandrillus leucophaeus. Lineage (NCBI taxonomy): Eukaryota > Metazoa > Chordata > Mammalia > Primates > Cercopithecidae > Mandrillus > Mandrillus leucophaeus. The sequence continues at coordinate 4,632,286 of NW_012106697.1, read as the reverse complement.
AAACAATATGAGAAAATTTGATTTGCTTTTTCTATAAAAACAACTTTAATCATCTATTAAATGGGACAATAAGTTATTTCAACTTTTGAAACCTATTATTTTAGATGTAAGTAACCTGTATTTCAGACAGGTTATTGATGATACAATGGGATATAATGCAGTTTATTTAGCTAAACTTTGGAAGAACTGTGATATAAAACATGCAACCAGAAACATTCGAGCACCATGACAGACAGGAACAGCAAGTAATATGCAAGGAGGATGGCAGAAACTCTTACTCTACTGGAAAATAACTTTGCAGTATTTGAATCAAATGTAAGTGGAATTATAGAAGAGATCATTGACCACGTGAATATTGACACTGAAATCATTTACAAAGCTCTAGGTATGCACCCCAAGGACCTTAGTGATGGTGAATTTATTGACATAAATGAAGAAAAAAGTTGTGAAAAAAGGATGAAGATGTCCCAGACGAAGTGACACCAGCAAAAACTTCACATTAAAGAACCCCTGGAGCTATTTTATGACATTGAAAGCACAAAGGATAATATGTTGAAAGCCAATCTATACTTAGAAAGAAGATAACAATTCCCTAAGACATGGAAAAGATGTTCGCTCATATTTTGTTATACCTCTAGAAGAAGCCAAGTACTGTTCAAAGCATTCTTCGTAAATTTCTTACAAAGAAATAGTGCCCTTGAATTCTCAACCTTTCTAATATTGTAAATTATAAAATACTAATAAATTATAATTGTATAATTCTTCCTTCATTTTCCTGTATAACTGATAGTAGGAGAATTTTCAATATTTTGACAAACATTTGTAAATGTCACAGAACAATCCTATTCCCCCCACCCCACCCCACTGATTATTAAGATAGCTTTTCATGGTTTTGGCTTGCACAGCCATTTTTATGGTTCCACACGGCCACACAAAGGGATGACTGTTCACAATAATTGTTACGCTGCCCATTACTCAGATGAGGAAATTGAGGCTCCAGAGAGTCTAAGCTACTTGTACAAGGTCATGCAGACCGTAAAAAGTAGAGTTTATACTTGAACCTATACAATCTGACTCCAAGATTCGTTCCCTTAACCACTGTGCCTACTACTATTGTCCATGGCAGACTGTAAGCCAAAGACAGCAACCATTTCTTTTTTATCTTTATATACTTAGCATGCAAACATTATCTGATAAATACATGTTGAGTGAAAGCAAAAAGAATAAAAGAGGTAAGGAACTATAAAAGGAATTAGCATTGACTGTTTGAAAACAGTGAGAAAAAATTAAGACTGATTGAAATCTAAGCAGTAGCAACCTTATAGATATCTACTGTTAAAGAGAAACTTGGCTGGGCACAGTGGCTCATGCCTGTAATTCCAGCACTTTGGGATACTCAGGCGGGTGGATCACTTGAACCCAGGAGTTTGAGACCAACCTTGGCAACATGGCAAAACCCTGCCTCTACAAAAAATACAAAAAAAAAAAAAAAATTAGCCAAGCTTGGTGGTGCATTCCTGTGGTCCCAGCTATTTGGGAGGCTGAGGAGGAGGTTGAACCTGGGGAGGCTGAGGTTGCAGTGAGCAATGATTGCCCCACTGCACTCCAGCCTGGGTGACAAAGTGAGATTGGGAAGAAAGAAAGAAAGAAAGAAAGAGAGAGACAGAGAGAGAGAGAAAGAAAGAAAGAAAGAGAAAAAAGAAAGAAAGGAAGAAAGAAAGGAAAGAAGGAAGGAAGGAGAGAGAGAAAGAAAAAAGAAAGAAGAAATAGAAAGAGAGAGAGAGAAAGAGAAAAAGAAGGAAAGACAGAAGAAAAAGAAAGAAAGAGAAAGACAGAAAGACAGAAGAAAGAAAGAAAAGAAATACTTATTTATGATGCTTGTTAAAGACGGTAAGGCAAACTTCCTTTAAGGAGGAACTACTGTGATAGATGGAAGGACGCTGCAATGGGATCCAACAGTGCGAGAGAGATTGGGCTCCACTCCAAGTACAACAGGCAAATAGAGATTGACAGACAAGGAACATGGTGGGGTCAGTAGATGGAAAACTACTAAGAAGAAACATCAGGAGAAATGGAATTCTGGCTAAATCTACTCAACAGAACTCTTGCTGAAGGCAGGCAGGGTGGTGAGATATTGAGGGTGGTCAGATACCAAGCGTGGAGGATTATCACTAAACTGACTTAGCAGGATTCTTGCTCAACCTGGACTCTACAAGAAAAAGGAGGGAAGCCCAAGGTTGGGTCTAGTCGAGCAGAGGACTCAGAGGTCAAAGAGAAAGTCTCCGTGACCATGAGCTGTAGATAAGATGGACATATCCTCTGCCTTCTCTGGCCAGAAAAGGCCAGCCATTTCTGAGGTGAAACATACAACATGGTTCAGAGGTTTCTGGGAGCTTGCTAAGAAACTTCTTGTGATGGTCATTACGTCTGAACACACTTGAGTAAGACACTGGGGAATGAACGCTGAAGGTGTCATATCCCACCCCCTTCATACAGCAGTTCTAGCTATGGGAACAATTCCAGGAGCTCTCTCTGAGAAAGGCAAACACAGATTTCAAAGCCTCCAGAGTCGTTATTTGGAGGAGGAAGAGCAGTAGACGTTCCTTACATCATACCTGAAAACCACCTGCAACTGTGGTGTTGGAGAATGTCAGGAAAGTTTCTACTCAAGCCTTGAGCAAAGAGACCAAAAAACCAAACCACATCCAAGCTCTGTTTGGAAAGCACAACCAGAGAAAAACCCAGAGCTGCAGATGTATAAAAATAGATATGGGTCAGGCAGGAATATGGAGATGAGAGCTCGTGGGCTGCAGAAACCAGTACATTGTGTTCTGTTCTGTTCTTTCAGCCACCACTTTTACCGAGGCAATAAAAATGAAACAGCAAGAGAGAGAGAGAGGGTTGGCAGGGAAATCAGCTTGAGTCTGAGTCGACTTCAACTGTTGCAAGCACAGACTGCAGCCTTACTGTATTCATGGGAAGGGAGGAGAAAATCTGAAGCAGCCTCCTCCTGCTGGCTTCCAGAAAAGGCCGCTCTTTGCAGATCTAAGGAAGCCCTGCAGACAGCACACCCTCCCATTTCATCTCAGGACCCAATCCACCAAAAGAACAAACCCAACCCGACTTCTCCACAGGAGTCTGAGGTGACCTTCTTGAAAGCATCCCACCTTACAGGAATTCTCTGGGGAGAATGTTCTCTCCATCTCTCTCTCTGTCTTTCTCTGTCTCCTTCTGTGTCTCTGTCTCTCTCACACCTGTGCATGCATGCACACACACAATCCAGCCATACGACAGCTCTGCAATCCACAAGAAGCTCCTCATAACTTTCTACCCAGAGAGCAGAGAACAAAGAAGAATGAGCGAGTTTGGACAATTTAGAGTCCAGAGTGCTAAATATGTGTGTTGAAGAGAAGAGAGAAATTTTCACCAAATGATATGGGGTTTCTGAGATATACAAGTATAGATTATACGTACTTTAAAAATTGTTGTTTGGTTGTTTCATGCTTCCTTGTATGCAGCCTTGTGAAAACCACATCATGTGAAGCCTCCATTTATCTTTGGGTTTCATGCCCTTGTTCTAAAATGGTCCAAACAATTCAAGCTTGGAAGCAGAGATCCCTCCACCCCACTCACTCAGCATCTGTCCCTATTATTCCCATGTCTGATATCCTTGGTCCTTTCCTGGTGATTCATTCAGAGGCTTTGGTTCTTGACCTCAGGAATGATGCTTCCCACACCCACTTCTGATTCTGCACATTTGCTCAGCTTCTTTGCACACCAGCTGCAGTTGAGTCCTCCTGGACTTGGGAGGGCATCAGAGAGCATCTATAGGGAAAGACTGTCCATGAAGGGGTCCTTTTCCTACGGATATGATCATGATTATCTTGCCTTGTGAAAGGATGAGTAAGCATCATTAGGATGATACAATTTGTGAAACAATGCAAAATTTTGAATAAAGGGACTAGATAAGTACTTTTACTTGTAAGAGGGGCTCTCTTAATATGATTCAACTTTCATATACTAAAAACGATAATATAGTTAAACCAATAAAATTAGGACCCTACTTTTAATGAGTTGGTGAGAACATACTAGGAATTATCCCCTGCAACAGGGTGAGCGAGGGTCATCATAATTCTGAAGTTATGGCTGCAACCTGTCCTCCTTCTCAGACCCAGCCCCGGGAAGCCTGGCTCTTTTACACAGAGGACCCTCTATTGAGTATTAAATTACAAGCCACTTGAGGATGGGCATGGCATTTACTCAGATTGGAATCTCTACACCTATCACAGCTTACAATTCATGGAACTATATATATAAGAGCACTGAATACATGTTAGTTGAGACAATAAATAAAATAACTTCCTTAACCATTGCAGAAATTGCTCAACATCTTAATTTTATTTTTTAATTTTATTAATCTTTTTAATGTGAAAGTTTTGGTCAAGATCAAAACACTAATTCTATAGCTTTGGGTAAAAAACATTTTTTTGGGGATCTCTGGGAGCATAGTAGCATAGTTTGTGGCATGCCTTGCTTTCTGGGATGAAATGAAAGTTTTTTCCATTTGATATTTTTAGTGTCTATTTTCCAAATAGTATTTTATAATTTTTCTTTGTTTTTGTTTAAAAATAAAATTTGGGGAGGGGGTGGGGAGAAGAAACAACAACAGTAAAACAAAGAAGAAAAGCCACTTGATTAAGCATAGTTAGGCAGCTCAGTGAAGCATGTTTCATCCCGGTGCCAAATGACGCTCACTAAAATTGCAGCAATTTTTGATGCACTTGCCAATGTTTGTGTTATTTTTACTTTAAAGATGTAACAGATTGCTCCAAAATAAATAATTTAAGCCTAATGTTTCAAAAGAGTCCAAGCGTTTGCGTCTCTCACTTCTGGCTTGTCTTCTGGGACTAAGCTGTGCTCAACAGAACCAGCCCTCGTTTCTATATAACACTGCATTTGGAGGGTTGTTTTCTTGCTTTGTTTTTCAAAGTTGAATCTATTTTTCGCCATTCTGTTCCAAACGTCATAGGTTTTATCACTGTTCAGCACTGAAGCAACAGCTCCTCTTATCTAAGAAAGGAAAGAACAAACGCTGTAACAGCTAGATTCCTGATCTCACAGGAGGAGGGTTTGGAGGGTGCAGAGAGGGCTCTGGAGTGAGAACCGGAGACCAAGTCTCAGAGGAATCCACGGATGTCCATGCTAATTCATATTTAGACTTCAAGCTCTGCACACAGTGTCCTCAGTGTTACTTAAAACAGCTGACTTGACAGGGTGACGTCACTCAAAATGACCCCACCCTCCGTCAGTTAGTGGACATCTTACTGGATTGTCTATCTTCATGGCACGCTTAAGAAAAAAAATCTAATTTTTTTTTAAAAGTCAAAAGCAAATCTTTATGCTGTTCTGTACTTCCTAAACGATCATGAATGGCTTCTATGATTAAGGAACAAAGATGAAAATAGAAACCACCAGAACTGTAAACTGACAGCTGTGTTCTCATTGACATAGGCCGCCACTGTGAAGTCCATCAGATGATCGGGAACTACATGTGGGACCCCAACACCAACAAGTCCTTTGACATTGGCGTCAACAAAGACAGCCTGATGCCTCTCTGGTGGAATGGGTCAGAACCTCTGTGGGTCACTCTGACCAAGGCCAAAAGGAAGGTCTACATGTACTACTGGCCAGGTGAGTGTGGACATCCATTCCAAATCTCAAATCATCGTAGAGTCTCCAACAACAGTCAGTGTCAAGTTACTGTTTGAAGACCAAGCCGTGGTTTGGAAAATGGGATCTTTATTTAAGAAATATGCCGTGGCCAGGCACGCTGGCTTATGCCCGTAATCCCAGCACTTTGGGAGGCTGAGGCAGGTGGATCACCTGAGGTTGGGAGTTCGAGACCAGCCTGTCTAACATGGAGAAACCTCGTCTCTATTAAAAATACAAAATGAGCCAAAGTGGTGGTGCATGCCTGTAATCCAAGCTACTCGGGAGACTGAGACAGGAGAATTGCTTGAACCCGGGAGGAGGAGTTTGCGGTGAGCTGAGATAGTGCCATTGCACTCCAATCTGGGCAACAAGAGCAAAACTCCATCTCAAAAAAAAAAAAAAAAAAAAAAAAAAAAAAAAAAGAAAGAAAGAAAAAAGAAAAGAAAAGAAATATATCTTATGGGCACATTTTTCTAAAATGTATTTTTAACTCTCTAACATCATACTGGACATAATGCTATTTCCTGATTCTCTTGACTTAGCAAACACCACAGGATAGCTTGCTTTTTTCATGTGCAAAATGTTGGATATACAGGAGAGAGAAATTATAGGGTGCTCATTGGCTTAAAAAAAATAGTGTACCATTTCTATACATGTTTGAACTCCTCTACAATATTGAAAAGATAATTGGAAGCACTCACTATTTCTTGGTAGTCCATGAAATGCAGTCCCTTTGTGTTAAGACTCCTGAGCTACACCCTAGCTCAACGAGGTAAGTAGTCATGTAAACTGCCTCGGCTGCTGTGAGAAGTCCTCGGGATACCCTCATCTTGGTCACTGAATATCTTTCATTAAGGATGAGAGGGTTCAGTGATAGCAATATAAGCGGCTTCCCATTGTCTTTCCATTGGTGGGATTCATTATTTAGGTAAGTGGGCAGTTTACCTTTCCCACACACATGGCAATAGACACTTTTTTCCTAATTTTCAATGGTGTCATACTGATGATGGCCATTATGGAGGAAGATACCAGGGGAGGCCTAGAAAGTTGAAGGCATTATGAAGAGCAGCCTGTAGGAGATGGGGTGAAGTGGCTGAGGGGGTAACACTGGTCTGGATTGAGGACAGCCTGAAGGGTCTGTGAGAGGGCAGTGGGTTGCGAGATGTGTGGTCTGTAGGGAGGGGCAGTGGAGAGTGGGGTGAAGGCCCACAAGGAGCGCCTAGGCCTTCGGCAGGAGTTTGGAGGATGCTGGATGGAGGTGGGTGTGTGGGGAGCTGTTGGGGCACTCCAGGCTATCCAGCTGTCAGAGGTGCACGGAACACAGACACATGGAGACATCGGAGGGCAGCCCACCACCCAGCTGCGGCGCAGCACGTGCCCTAGAAGCTGCTGCAGAGCAGTGGCCATACCAGCAGGTGAGCTTCTGAAGGCCAGGGCAGGCTGCATGAATTCACAGCTGGGCTGAGCAACAAAGACATAGCTGGCATAGGCTCTCCCAGCAGACACAGTTTCAGGGGGATTGATCACAGTTTCTTCAGAAGACACCTAAGATTCCCTCCATAGCAGCCATCTCGGCGACGCAAGACACGTTTGAGCAAAGGAAGAGTTTAGGAAGATCCCATTATCTTACAAGGAGACAACTTTTCATGGAGGTGACTAGATTTAAGGAAGCAAGTCAGTGCATGGACCAGGCCCATCAGGCTTGCTGGAGGAGCCAAACCCAGGGGTGAGTTTGGCTCTTCTAGCAAGTATAATGAGGTCAAGGCACAAGGATTTTGTTGCACTTTGAGGTCATTCTCAGAGGCATTATTATCAACAAGTTCATACATAGGGAGGGAATGGATTAGGCACACTGCATTAGGGACCACCTGGAAACAAATCTAAGGACCATCAAGATAAATATGGCCAATACCATGGGGGTCATCTTCCATGATATCTGGTTAGTTTGACTTTCTCTATCTTGGTACTTAAGTTTTTCCTGCTTTGAAGAGCACACCCTCACACACAAAACCTTCCTGCCAACACCCCTTGAGCTCCCTCCACATAATATCTCCTAGAGAGGGGCTTTCAGCAGCCAGGATGCCAGTGCTATGGCCAAGTGGGAGGAGATCCTACCGAGTGGCAGCTGCCGTGTTGCACTCACTTCTCTCTGCAGCAGTACAGGGTATTATTATTATGCTTTATTTCCTTTTGTTTTTGACAGAGTTTCACTCTTGTTGTCCAGGCTGGAGTGCAGTGGCATGACCTCGGCTCACTGCAACCTCTGCCTCCCCGGGTCAAGTGATTCTCCTGCCTCAGCCTCCGGAGTAGCTGGGATTACAGGCGTGCACAACCACACCTAGCTGATTTTTGTATTTTTAGTAGAGACAGGGTTTTACCATGTTGGCCAGGCTGGTCTTGATCTGCTGACCTCAGGTGATCCACCCGCTTTGACCTCCTAAAGTGCTGGGATTACAAGCGTGAGCCACTGCTCTAGGCCTTTATCTCCTCTTATATATCATTGAGTGTCTAAAGAAATCTGAAAGCTAATTTGCATGAAAAATATCTTGTTGCTCCTCCAAAACAGCTCCTTCAGGACAAGAAGGGACCAATCTCTTCCTCTGATCCACAGTCTAACAGCTAATGGGATGTGACAGAAATGCTTTAAGATCAGTTATACTGTTAACTGTCAGGAGGAAAGAAGCTATAAAGATAGCCTCCTAGAGTTTCCTCAGTGACCTAAATGGAGATTCACTGAAGATCTGGCTGTGTTGAAGTCGTCATAGATATAGAATAAAGTCTCTAGTCTCTCAGACACTGTCTAGTCCTTCTAAACTGGATACTCAAACGAAGCACTCAGAGAGCCAGCTGTCTCTGCTGCCAGCCCAGCAGGGCGTGCCTGGCACCCTCTCATCTTCCTGGGGGGCAGCTGCAGTATTTCTGGTCACTGCTGTCATTTTTGTGTCCACCCTGGTTCCCTCCAGCCTTAGCCAATAGCCCAGTAAGCACTCATGTGTCTCTAAGATTAAGCGAGTTGCAGAGGCATTTCTTCAAAACATGACTTGATTGTATTTTTCTTCTTAAATCCTCCTTTTCCTTCTCCACTCCCCACAGGATATTGTACAGACCTCTTGGTGAGGTCTGGAAAATCTTCGTTGCTCTAGTGAACTGGGTTATGACACGCTGAGTCTCGCCATTAAGTCAATATTTAGAAGTGCAATTTAGAAATGGCACTAGTTCAAGTCTTCCTGTCAGGTAGATAAAGCAGCAGGCTGAAAAATTGATCCACAGTGAAGAGTCCAACATACTCCACCTCAAGTCTTGAGGCGTTTAATATCGTTCACCAGGCCCTTTAGCACCCCGCCCAATGTTGCCATTGGAGTGCAGGGAGAAATATGCCTCTGGAAAAGATCCCAGGCCCTAAGTCAGGGTAGGCCCCCAAAATCAGCCAGAAACTGTATATAGGACCCCGTTGTGTTCTGCAAGGAGTGAGAACTGAGTGTGTGTTGTTCACTCACTCAATCCCTCCACCCTATCCTTCTAGTCTAATGTTAAAGGAATTGGTGGGAGTGGAGGGTGGTGAGGAGGAGACTCCAACATTCAGTTCATATTGGAAAGCAACCCAAAGCAGAGAAGAATTATGGGAGGAAGGAGGAAAAATAGGGAATATGAGAGAATAGTAAGATACGGTGTAGAAATGCAGCTTGATATCTTTGGATAAGCAGGGCTACCTTACATGGTAGCAGCAGTTTTTAAGTTTATTCTTATGACTATTATAAAATACAAAAAAGGAATAAAAAAGGCAACTTTTTAAGAGTCTGTGCTTAATACTTTTTGGAGTTCTAAGTTCACATCTCCCACCATGCATTTGGCAATGTTAACTCCCTACAGCCAAGCAGTCAGGAGGACTTGGGTGCAACCACTCATATGCTCCTGGAATGGGGCTGGGTGTGGGTCTGGGCTCTTCTCCTGGCCTCTTCCTGTCCAGGGCAGGCCTTCAGACCAATAAGACACCTTCTACGTAGAGAAAGATACATTTGCACCTGGCTTCCACTCCCATACTTTCCAGCGGTGGGCTGGGTGGGGAGTTAGTGGGTGGGCATTTGACTCAGCTTCTATCAAATTTTGCTTGTTATAATCAAGGTGATGTCATCTGGATAATAAGAGGAATGCATTGGCTACTGGTCAAGAATTACAGGTCAGCTCCAGCCTCTTTCTCTTTCTTGCCATGGTAGGTCCTTGACAACCTTCAGTCAGGCTGATCTTAGAAGCAGAGGCTCAGGCACAGGGAAAATCAGGAGCTCAGCATTGCTCATACAGAGGTGTGAGTAAACCTGACAGCTAAGTTATGGCCTCTATGCATGTGACACCAATCCTCTGGATAAAAACTGGATTTTCTTTTCAGGCAGATGTCAAAACATTGCAAACACAAGTGGTCTGGATATCCACTAGTTTTTAAATAACATTACCAGTTTGGCATTAGACTTTGTGATTTATGTAATTTTAGGACTGAAAGAGGCCTGAGTCAAGGCATAATCTGCTGGTTCCTGCCCTCATTAGTCAAGAACCTCTTTAGGAAACTGATAAAAACTGTAGACGTCTTTCCAGAAGAATGCATCCACATCCACTACACTCACACTTTTGTTGTCATGTAGGATAAGAGATTACAATGCTGAGGATTGCCAAGTAGTCCTTGATGTGATAACACACACATACTTATGATAGTTAATTGATTTGATTTTTTTAATGCAATAGAAATGTGTTAAAAACTCATCGAAGTATCAAATGAAACCTAAACTTCTGCAATTAATGTTGTCTGGCAAGGGTAGGCTTGGGTCAAACTTCTGTAAGCCTCTTTGGGTTGAATTCACATTGCATCATTTCCTTTGTCAGTAACTTCAGCAAGATCTGCGTTGCTGATGTTGTCTTTGACAGCAAGAAAAGGATTGCAAATTCACATCTCAAGAGTGAGATTGTCTCCATAAAATGGTCCTCAAAAGCATCCTGCAGGGTTTCTGGGCCTGGACTGTTTCTGCTGCAGAGAAATGGAAGAGATGCTGCCTCTCTGGACTGCTGTCTGCCGAAGTGATTCCTCCAGTGTTCAAAAGTTTTTATAGCTGTCTAACCACATCCAATCTCCCTTTGCAGGATGGCATCTTGGCCAAAAGAGCGCATAGTTTTTTAGCAGCGTCCCTTATGTTGATTAGAAAGTCTTAAAGAGAAATCCAGGGGCGAGCATCCATCCTTCAAAAATCATGGCAAATCCATTTCTTCACAAAACATCTTTAAAGGGTGTGACTCAAGGCCTTGGGATGAACTCTCTGGAGACAGCCATGAGCAAAAGCAGATACAGACCCTCCTCACCTGCGCTCCCTCCTGAGAACTTACCATCCAGTGAAGGAGGTAGACAATCTAATACTTATCCAGATAAATGTGTAAGTACAGTTATCAAAAGTACAATCATGAAAAGCAAGCATGATGACATCATCTAATAAGGAGTCTAGCTCCATCTGAGAGGGTTAACAAAGGTGTCCTTAGAAAGTGACAATGAGGGCATGGGTAAGGTGGGAAGGAGACCCCAAACCCAAGGAGCAGCAGGTGCTAAGATCCTGGATAGGGTGGGAAGCATGAAAGTTTCAAGACACTGAAAGAAGGGAGGAGAGGTGTGGTGTGGATAAGGGGGAGAGAGGCTGAGGCCAGGCCAGGCTCTAACAACCAAGCTGAATACTTTTTTTTTTTTTCTTTGAAACAGGGTCTTTCTCTGTTGCCCAAGTTAGAGTGCAGTGGTGCAAACATAGCTCACTGCAGCCTCGACCTCCTGGGCTCAAAGGGTACTCACACCTCAGCTTCCTAAGTAGGTGGGTTGATAGGTGCACCCCTCCCCACCCCGCTAAGTTTTTTACATTTTGTAGAGATGTGCATGGAGTTGGGGGTGGCAGGGGTCCACTATGTTGCCCAGGCTGATCTCGAATCCTGGACTCAAGCAATCCTCTTACCTCAACCTCCCAAAGAGCTGGGATTACAGGCATGTACATCTGGCCCACGCTGAAGCATTTATTCTGATCCTGAAATGAATGAGAAGTCACTGGAAGGTTTTAAGGAAGAATGTGACGGCATCATACTTGCATTTTGAAAGCACTACTCTGGCTGCAACCTGAATGGAATGGCGGCATCCAGGGTGGGTGAATGAGGGCGACGGACACATCAGGAAGTCATTGTGGAAACCTGGGGAGCAGGTGAGCATGGCTCAGACTGGGTAACAGAAGTGGTGAGAAATGGCTGGGTGGGAGGCACCCTTAGGAATTGGAACTGCCAGGACCTGCTGATGGATTGGATTTGGGAGTGAGGGATTGGACGATGACAGGAATGGCCCTGGGCTTCTTGCTCACAGAACTGCATAGATGGTGGTTCTTCACTGAATCAGGCGTGGCTGAAAGAGGAGCAGTCTGGAGGCAGAGGGACATCAACTTGGAGTTGGCTCTGGGACGTCGAGCTGCCAGGTCTGAAGCTCAGAGAAGAGAGCTGGAGATACAAAGACGTGACTCAATGGCGCATCAGAGGTCAGCGCAGCTGTAGGAATGGAGAAGTTTACCCGGGGAGAGTGCAGAACTGGAAAGAAAAAAGGATCCTGGACACAGCCTTGAGGAAATCTAACTTTTAGTAACCAGATGGAGGAGGGTGAGCCTGCAAAGGACACCAAGGAACAAAGGCTTCAGAAGCAGGAGAAGCCCCAGCAGAGCTGTGAAAAGCAAGGGAAGGTAGCATCACTCTGCGTAGCCATCTGATGAGGGGTCCGTCCCATCTGAGAGGCAGGGAAAGGCTTCCCTGAGACAGTGACACTACGTGACAACTGTTGACACACACTCGTTACAGAGGCCAAAAGGATGCGAGACGGAGTGGGCATCATGAGCGTTTAATGTTGCTGAGCATCACGGGGACTGCAAAAGGAGCATCTGCATTTATTAACAGCACAACCCTGGCCAGCTCTGGACTTTGCGGCTGTTTCATTTCTCTAACATTATGATTTCTGACTTTGTGTAGCAAAGATGCATTGTTTTTATAGCAAGAAAAACAATTCAGGTTGTTTCAACTAATTTCTTTTTTTTTTTTTTTGAAATGGAGTCTCTCTCTGTTGCCCAGGCTGGAGTGCAATGGCACAATCTCAGCTCATTGCAACCTTCGCCTCCCAGGTTCAAGCAGTTCTCTGCCTCAGCCTCCCGAGTAGCTGGGATTACAAGCACCCGCCACCATGCCCAGCTAATTTTTCTATTTTTAGTAAAGACGGGGCTTCACCATCTTGGCCAGGCTGGTCTTCAACTCCTGACCTCATGATCCACTTGTCTCGGCCTCTCAAAGTGCTGGGATTATAGGCGTGAGCCACTGCGCCCAGCCATTTCAACTAATTTCTAAACATCCTTAGTCAACCCTTGAAAATTGGCTGAAAATTAACTGGGATATACGCAAAAAAGAGAGGACAGGGTGAGTAACAGCAGACAAACTAAACAAACAAACAAAAAAAAACCCTTAAAATCAGAGAGTTATGAATATTCCTTTTAAACCAAATTATTGTTTTGACCAAATTGATGTGCTAACCAAATTATTTCCAGCCAGATTGCTTTGTTCCAAATTTGTTTCAACACAACTGCATAATACTCCATTCATTCGTGGGCAGTCACTGGCCCCTGTGGGTTTACAGTAAGGAATTCCCTGACATGCATCGCATATCTACCGGAGGTTTTCAAACTGCATTCACTTGCCCTCAGCTTCCCAGGCAAGTTTCAGAGGCTCAGGGGCTGGAGAGGCAGGAGATATCTGGGATTCCTTTGGGAAAAGGTTTCTCTGAAAAAGAAATTTGG
>NW_012106697.1:4588389-4618689 GCF_000951045.1 Mandrillus leucophaeus | reverse complement strand
GCTCCCTCCTGAGAACTTACCATCCAGTGAAGGAGGTAGACAATCTAATACTTATCCAGATAAATGTGTAAGTACAGTTATCAAAAGTACAATCATGAAAAGCAAGCATGATGACATCATCTAATAAGGAGTCTAGCTCCATCTGAGAGGGTTAACAAAGGTGTCCTTAGAAAGTGACAATGAGGGCATGGGTAAGGTGGGAAGGAGACCCCAAACCCAAGGAGCAGCAGGTGCTAAGATCCTGGATAGGGTGGGAAGCATGAAAGTTTCAAGACACTGAAAGAAGGGAGGAGAGGTGTGGTGTGGATAAGGGGGAGAGAGGCTGAGGCCAGGCCAGGCTCTAACAACCAAGCTGAATACTTTTTTTTTTTTTTCTTTGAAACAGGGTCTTTCTCTGTTGCCCAAGTTAGAGTGCAGTGGTGCAAACATAGCTCACTGCAGCCTCGACCTCCTGGGCTCAAAGGGTACTCACACCTCAGCTTCCTAAGTAGGTGGGTTGATAGGTGCACCCCTCCCCACCCCGCTACGTTTTTTACGTTTTGTAGAGATGTGCATGGAGTTGGGGGTGGCAGGGGTCCACTATGTTGCCCAGGCTGGTCTCGAATCCTGGACTCAAGCAATCCTCTTACCTCAACCTCCCAAAGAGCTGGGATTACAGGCATGTACCTCTGGCCCACGCTGAAGCATTTATTCTGATCCTGAAATGAATGAGAAGTCACTGGAAGGTTTTAAGGAAGAATGTGACGGCATCATACTTGCATTTTGAAAGCACTACTCTGGCTGCAACCTGAATGGAATGGCGGCATCCAGGGTGGGTGAATGAGGGCGACGGACGCATCAGGAAGTCATTGTGGAAACCTGGGGAGCAGGTGAGCATGGCTCAGACTGGGTAACAGAAGTGGTGAGAAATGGCTGGGTGGGAGGCACCCTTAGGAATTGGAACTGCCAGGACCTGCTGACGGATTGGATTTGGGAGTGAGGGATTGGACGATGACAGGAATGGCCCTGGGCTTCTTGCTCACAGAACTGCATAGATGGTGGTTCTTCACTGAATCAGGCGTGGCTGAAAGAGGAGCAGTCTGGAGGCAGAGGGACATCAACTCGGAGTTGGCTCTGGGATGTCGAGCTGCCAGGTCTGAAGCTCAGAGAAGAGAGCTGGAGATACAAAGACGTGACTCAATGGCGCATCAGAGGTCAGCGCAGCTGTGGGAATGGAGAAGTTTACCCGGGGAGAGTGCAGAACTGGAAAGAAAAAGGATCCTGGACACAGCCTTGAGGAAATCTAATTTTTAGTAACCAGATGAAGGAGGATGAGCCTGCAAAGGACACCAAGGAAAAAAGGCTTCAGAAGCAGGAGAAGCCCCAGCAGAGCTGTGAAAAGCAAGGGAAGGTAGCATCACTCTGCGTAGCCATCTGATGAGGGGCCCGTCCCATCTGAGAGGCAGGGAAAGGCTTCCCTGAGACAGTGACACTACTTGACAACTGTTGACACACACTCGTTACAGAGGCCAAAAGGATGCAAGACGGAGTGGGCATCGTGAGCATTTAATGTTGCTGAGCATCACGGGGACTGCAAAGGAGCATCTGCATTTATTAACAGCACAACCCTGGCCAGCTCTGGACTTTGCGGCTGTTTCATTTCTTTAACATTATGATTTCTGACCTTGTGTAACAAGGATGCATTGTTTTTATAGCAAGAAAAACAATTCAGGTTGTTTCAACTAATTTCTTTCTTTCTTTTTTTTTTTTGAAACGGAGTCTCTCTCTGTTGCCCAGGCTGGAGTGCAGTGGCACAATCTCAGCTCACTGCAACCTCCGCCTCCCAGGTTCAAGCAATTCTCTGCCTCAGTCTCCCGAGTAGCTGGGATTACAAGCACCCGCCACCATGCCCAGCTAATTTTTCTATTTTTAGTAAAGACGGGGCTTCACCATCTTGGCCAGGCTGGTCTTCAACTCCTGACCTCATGATCCACTTGTCTCGGCCTCTCAAAGTGCTGGGATTATAGGCGTGAGCCACTGCGCCCAGCCATTTCAACTAATTTCTAAACATCCTTAGTCAACCCTTGAAAATTGGCTGAAAATTAACTGGGATATACGCAAAAAAGAGAGGACAGGGTGAGTAACAGCAGACAAACTAAACAAACAAACAAAAAAAAACCCTTAAAATCAGAGAGTTATGAATATTCCTTTTAAACCAAATTATTGTTTTGACCAAATTGATGTGCTAACCAAATTATTTCCAGCCAGATTGCTTTGTTCCAAATTTGTTTCAACACAACTGCATAATACTCCATTCATTCATGGGCAGTCACTGGCCCCTGTGGGTTTACAGTAAGGAATTCCCTGACATGCATCGCATATCTACCGGAGGTTTTCAAACTGCATTCACTTGCCCTCAGCTTCCCAGGCAAGTTTCAGAGGCTCAGGGGCTGGAGAGGCAGGAGATATCTGGGATTCCTTTGGGAAAAGGTTTCTCTGAAAAAGAAATTTGGAAATCAATTGCCTATGCTGTTCACTGATGTGTTCATTCCATGGTGGTTTTCTTGTGTGGCCTGTGTACCTGACACATGGGACACAGACGGAATGTGCCACAGCCCTGCCACCAAGAAGCTTAGAGCCTAATCACGCAGCCAGGTGTGTCAAAAATCATTGCATCACAGCACAACACGCGCAGCGGGCAAAGGAGACCAACCCCAGGCTTCATCTCGTCTGCCTGGAGCTGTGTTGTGACGACTTCTTAAAATCAATTGAGTGCTGCCTCAGGAATGGAAAACAATATGTGTCATTTGATGCTTTCATGTTGAAGGAAAAAAGAAAGAAGAAAAAGGGGGAGAGGATAGAAAGGAAAGGAAGGAAGGAAGAAAGAAAAGGAGGCAGGGAGGTGAAAGGGGAGAAACAGCAAGGCAAAGGAAGGAGGAAGGGTGGAAGACAGAAGATAAGGCAGAAGGGACTCGGGAAGGACAGGCGTTCCTTAGGCTGCGCGAGTCGCTCCACGTGCAACCCTGCACTCAGGCGCCTGCAGATTAGAACAAGTGAACTGTGTTTCGGGGGCTCTCCTTGAGGCAGTGGCTAGGCCAGCGCATGAATGCGGGAAGGCCCTTCTCAGGCTGCTCACCTCTTCCTCCTCCTGGCGCTCCACCTGGTCTGCCTTGCTTGGCCCAATCCTTCCCAGGGCCTGCCCTTCCTTCCTCAGTGCCCTCTGTCCTCCGCTGAATTTCAACCAGGGCCAGGACCGTGGGCTCTCAGGCCACACACTGTTTCATCCTGACACTCCTCGGTGCCTTACATAAAGGAACCATGAATGCAGGATTGTACCCCAGGGTGGGACCCAGTGAGGAAGACCTTGTTCTCAAGGTCAAGTGCCAGCTACGGATCCTGGGGCCTCTCTCTGTGTCCTGCCTGCTTGGAGCTTGTTTAGGGTGAAGAAGCTTCCTTCCCATGGAGCGTGCCACCTGGAGCAGGCGCTGGCAGTGGGGCTCAGGAGCTGGGTGAGGCGGTCCTGCCACCTCCCTTTGCCTCCTACCTTAGTTAGGCCATTGGACTTGACCTCGGGCTCCCTGGACAGCCTTGGCTGCTCCAGACACCTGCAGAAAGAGGGGTGTCTCCAGAGAATCCCAGGGGAAAGGCTGCCCCCAATCCCCTCCACAGGACTGGGGAAGTAGAGGCTGAGGGAACATGCAGGGGGAAGTGGGTGGCAGGGCTGCCGTTTGGGTCTGTCTGACCCTAGTCCCACGAGAGGTCCTTGTACCAGGACCTGGTTTCTGGCCAGGTCTGGAGAGGGGCTGGCACTGCTGGGGCTCCCGCTGGCCTTCCCAGCTGTGCCAACCCAACTCCCCAGAGCACAGTCCGGGGTGGCAGACTGGGTGGGGGGAGGAGTCCTGGCAAATTAAAGAAGGGGGCTCCAGGTTGGTACCCCCATATTAAATTGGCCCTCAGAGGAGAATGCCAGAGTCTGGGGCGCTTGGTGAGTGGGGCAGCTTGCACTCTTTCTGTATCGTCTGCCTCCCTCCTATGCCTAGGCCCCATTCTGTGTCAGCACCAAACACCTCCTACAGCAGGAGTGTGGGCTGCGGGACCAGGGGGCCCTGCCAGCCTCTGCTGCACCTTTCCTAGCTGAGTCTGTGGGCTCCCGGCTGCCTGATCCAGAGTCTGTTGGAGGGACTTCGCTGTGGTGGAACAGACAGGTGGCACTTTTGCCTCACCTGAGCCCTTTGTGTGCAGAGAGCTGCGCCCCCACCTGCCTGTCCCTCCTGTTCAGCTGTAGTATTTCCAGCACTTCACTGGGGCACTTGGGGAACTTCGAGGCAGAAGATTTTTTTTTTAAAAAGCCAGAACATGGATTCCAGATCCATGCAGTCACTCATTCACTGCGAGGCGTGCAGAAGTCCCTTAGCCTGTCTCTGCTCTTCCCTCCCTGTCTCCGCAGATCCTGCACTAGGTTGCAGAGGCGCAGAGGGCAGCAGGAGCCGTGTTCCAGATTGCCCAGAGAATTCTGGGATAGGCCATGAGGGCCAACGCATGACAGGAAGCGGGGCTCCCAGGAAAGGGACGCATAGGGGGAGAGGCCACCAGGTCCATGCAGAAGGGGAGGAGGACAGAGCCTGACCGTGTCGTGTCTCAGGGCTCACCCACAGGACTGAGGCAGAGGCAGAGTTCATTGAAAAGGCCACAGGACTGGCTAGGCCATGAGAGCCGGCGCCGGGCTGCTGCCCAAAAACCGCAGAGAAGAGGCTTTGCAGGGCCCACAGGCACTGCTCCCTCCTCGCCTCGGCTCTTCCTGTGAGCGGCTCAGAACCACCTGAGACGCCTGGGAGACCATGAGGCTCTAGTAGATATGGGGAATAAGGTCATTTGTAAGACGTGGGAATCACAGACTCAAATTGGAGGGGTGAGGGAGGAATTCCTAGACTGGGGCAAGAGGTTCAGCAACCCTGATGAGCTCTGCATTAAAGCACCTCTTGGCATCCTGCATCCCAGGTAGGTCCAGGCTGCTGTGATCCAAGCGCGAGGAAACCAGCTCCTCGGAGAAGGAGGCTTTGGTCAGGAAAACCGTGTGGTGCAGAAAGTCAAGAGGGCTTCCTTTGTAGGAAGCATGGAGTCACGGTAATCCTTTCAAGATTGAGAAGGTCATGAGGCACGTGCCTCAGACACAAAGACCCTGTGGATCACGTGTGTCAAGTGGCCTGCAGGGGCCGTAATTCCAGTCATGGTCATTCATTCCTCTCACCTGGTCCCACTCGGAAGAAGTGCAGTCCCTCCGTGAGCCAGGGATTTTTCCTGATGTAAAGGTAACCAGCAGATAGAGAGATGAAAGCGTGGCCTTTGGCCTCATTATGCCTGGCTGTAGTTTCACCACCTGCCTCCCTGAAGCTGAGACTCAGCCTGGGTACGGCACACATTCCCTCTCATCTTGGTTTCCTATTAGTCACTTTCTGTGCCCAGTGGGTCATTTTTAGTTGAGTTTTCAGAGTCAGCGCTAATGGATGAGTTGGTTCTCATCTAATTTGTCTTCCCCAGCTTGCTCTCACCCCTGCACACAAGGCCAGTCTGCAGGGTCACCCTGCGCTCAGGCTAGCCCACCCCCTTCCTCCCCGCATCAGAAGGGAGCCACTGCCAAAGGTCCCCCAGCCCCGTGGGCAAGGCCGACCCCAGGAAAAGTGTCTCTGAGATCAAAGGCCGTGCTTTCCCCCAAGGACTTGTTCCCACAAGCTTCTGTGCCTCAGATGTATTTTCCTGGAAAAGGTTACATGCTTTTAAGAGAGTTAATTGGCTTAGCTGTTTTAATAAGCTCTCTTGAGACATGTATTCAACAGTTGCACACCTGTCTCACATCACATAAAATGCAGTGCACAGGGGTTATTGTTACAAGATGTGTCAAAGTTGGCAGGCAGCAGGAGCTACACTTGGAAGGGGAAACCTAGGCTCCAGGAAGTTTGGAGAAATGTAATTTTTATGGGCTCAACTCGGTGGTCCTTGGAGAGAGTTGCCAGAAGCGAGTCTCCTTCAGGACGGCAGTGTGCACGGTGGAAAGTACCAGAGCTAGACCCGATGGCTGGCAGACCGGGAGACCTTGGGACGTTCACTTCTCCCATAGGAGGCTTTTGCTTTCTCAGCTGTAGATGAAGGGGTTTGAGGTACGATGGCAGGTACAGCTGTGAAAGCTGTTAATTGCACAGGATGCCACATCTATGGGGGGCATCGTCCATATTGTAGACGTTACAGATTTGCATATTTGTGTTGACAATTTTTGGTCCAAGCCAATAAAGTGTTATGAAAAAAAAAATCAAAATAATTTTCTAATGGGTGGAAGTTATATGTTTTGAAGAAGAAATGCCTTATTATTATTATTATTATTTTGAACAAAAGCCCACGGGCTTAGCGATGGCTGTCATTGGTTGTCCTTTAAGTTCTCACTAATGCTTTTTTTCCAATCAGGATGTACTTATTAGGTTGTAGGAGAAGACTGCCCGAGGTGGGAATACCCAGCAAGAAGGCAGACTCTAGACAGAGATAACAGTAGGTCCTAAAAAATGAGCCCTAATTAAGGGCATTTCCCTGTAATGCTCCCTGGGAATGATGAGGAAACAAGACAGAGTAAAGCTAAAACATGCCCTCAAAGTTGTCATGAAATCAAAATCTTGCCCCAAGTCCCTGATTAATGTTTGAAATTGCACAAGGCAGCCCGTCGCCCTTGTTGCCGCCTTCTCCACAGATCCCTGAGGCAGAGATTCAGAAAGCCCTGCTTTCTTCAGTTGTGTTGGGATGACTTGCAAGCTCTCAGCTGACCAGATTCCATGCTCCCTGTGGAGCCATGAAAATGGCCTGGAGGCAGCAGCCTGCGAGGTTGAGCAATGCTCGCCCACTTCACAGATTGAGCCTGTGGGAGATACAGGAGAGGGGCCCGCAGACTCCTGATTAGACAGCTACCTCCTGGGATTCACACAACACTCCCCCTCCAGTCTGACTTCCATCAGATAAAGACTAGAGAAAACAAAACAGAGCTCCCACGCAAATTCACCTCGGAATAATTAACTTTGCTTCCTCTAAAACTTTGCCGAATCTGAAACTGCTCTCTCTTCCACGCTCCGTTTCGCTGCCATTGTCATTTATTGCTGGCCGTTGCCTTTGCCAGTCATTTATTCACTCTGGGTTTTAACATTAGAGGTAAGGGCAGATGTTTTCCCCTTGGGGATTTCACCACGGAGAGACCATTCTACAGAGACACAGCAGAAGGATTGCACCTGTCCAGTCTCCATCCACTTGGGTGGTAGTCCCATCCCTTCTCAGAGACACATGACTTCCACTCAAATGAACGGTGTCTGCAGCACTTGCATTCAAAGCACCTCTGATGGGTGGTGCTTCTCACCCCATTATCTGAGTCTGTAATCATCCCAGTAGATCGTAATTAGGATGTCCTATGTGCCCTGGCTTCGAAGTTTCTTCCTCTCTCTGCTCTGCACATAGAGCTTTAGTTGGGGGATAACCTTGAAGAGAATAACTTACGCCACTGTCAGACAGATTTCACCTCTTACCTCCAACTGTCAACATCACTTCCGGCCCAGGTGCTTCCAGGACATTACAGTTCCCATAGAGTGGAGCTACTGCTGCCTAGTTTCTTAGTTCAGGAGTCTTCAGACTTAATTCCCAGGGATTTCCAAGAGCAAAATTAGTTTTAAAGAAACCAATTCTAAGACCCTCAAAGTCCATGTGTATTGCTAAAGTCATCCTGACTAAAACATGTTCTTTACTGTTTTATGTAAGAAAAAGATACCTCTCACCCATCAAGAATATTACTAAGGTGCATTGCCACAGTATGTAAATGCCTTTAGCACCAGACAGATGGTTCAAAATATTGATGCGAATGTTGGAAAGTGAGTGAATCCAGTAACAAAATAACAAACCTTAAAAGAGAAGATATTTCCAGTGCTTGCTTTTACATTATTTAAGAAAAATTTAATTGAGCTGTCAGCTGAAATATTGTTTTCAAATGTATGATGATAGATCACTGTGCAATTTTGGCATTCAAAGAAACAGTTCAAAGAATTAAATGACATTGGTACAAAAAACTCCTTCTATTTCTATATATTTATTTATGTGAACAACTTTCTCAGCACTTACATTTAATGACTAGAAATAGCATTGATTCTGAACTTGTCTCATTCTAGAAATCAGTCATATTTATCCATGAATATACAAATTAGTTTTTTAAAGCACACCTATTTCTTTCATTAAGACATACATTTCTAATAAAATGTAAAGATAATTTCTAAAATTACAACCTTTTATGTTTAAAAATTATTTGTTGAAATGTGGGCTTCTAGTTGGTACAATGCCCAGCTAAGTTGTTTTGAAACAACACATCTCTCCAGGAACAACTAGAAGAGCTGCTGGCCTGCATGCATGTGTGCATGCATTTATGTGTGTGATGGACCAGAGACAAGCCAAGACTTGGAGAAAGAGCTGCGTCCGGCGGCAATGGTACCCTGTCTCTCCTTCAGCCAATGCTGATCACAAAAGCAGCAGCTGAGAGGTCAAGAGACATGGCAGCACTACTGGATAGGGGAAAGGACAAAAATTGGAGTTCAGGGCCCACCAAGGAAAAGAAATCTAGTAAAAATCCCAGACTTTCAGTTGGAACAATAAAAAGCAACACCCTAGCACTAAGAATAAGCTAGAAATAGACAAGGGGGAAGCTGTCATAAAGACACAACTAAGCTTCAAATCATCTTAATCCTTGACTGAATCCACTCTGGATTAAGGTAGTCTGCTGATAGCCTAAATCCTCACCATGAGCAAAACTGTGTGCTTACTAGAAGATAACTATATATCCTGTTAAGCAGTATTTACAGTTTTGTGTATACAATATGTAGTATTCAATTTAAAGAAAAAAAAAAAACAAAAACGGAATATAAGAAAACAAGGCCTGACTGAAAAACCAAGAGAGAGAAACAAAGCAGAATAGACCCAAAGCTACTATAAGCCGGGCACAGTGGCTCACACCTGTAATCCCAGCACTCTGGGAGGCTGAGGCAGGTGGATTGCTTGAGGTAAGGTGTTTGAGACCAGCCTGGCCAACATGGCAAAGCTCCGTCTCTATTAAAAATACAAAAATTAACCAAGTGTGGTGGTGGGTGCCTGTAGTCCCAGCTACTCAGGAGGCTGATGCAGGAGAATTGCTTGAACCTGGGAGGCAGAGGTTGCAGTGAGCTGAGATGAGATTGTGCCCCTGCACTCCAGCCTGGGTGACAGAACGAGACTCCATCTCAAAAATAAAAGAACTATGATAAAAGACTAAATCACAAAATGGAGACCTGCAGTAGTAAGTTAAAATCTTTTTTACAAAGGGAACTCTAGAAATAAAGAGAGAGCTATCCAGCTTCAATGTGAAGATGCAAAAGGATGAACAAGGCAGAAAAACATGAAAGACACATGCGGTATGTAGTGAAGGGGTCACAGCAGGAGAGGGAAAATGGGGCAGAAGTAATATTTGAGTAATAATAATTGAGAATTTCCCCAAACTGACAAGAAATACCAAACCATACATTCACGAAGTGCTGTGAAACACAGGAAAGAGCATCATGGATTTCAGAACTGGTGAAAACCAGAGACAATGAGAAAATCTTAAAAGAAGCCAGAGAAAATTGTTCAGTGGGGCAATAATAAGACTGACAGCTGACTTTCTAACAAAATATTGGAATTCAAGGAGACAATGGAATGAGATGCTCAGAATGATACGAGAAAACAATGATCAACCTAAAATTCTATATCAAGTGAAAATATCCTTCAAAAATGATAGCACAGTAAACTGAGATAGCAACCATAGTAAGCATAGAGATAGCAAACTGAGAGAACTTATTGCCAGCAGGCCTAGAGTAAAGGAAATACTAACTTCTTTAGACAGAAGGAAAATGATCACAGATGGAAGCACAGAGATGGAGGAGGAAATGAAGAGTAATAGAAAGGGTGAGTGTGTAGGTAAACTTAAATAAATAATAATACTAAAAGTCCCTTTTTTGGATTAAAATCCAAAATTTAATTCTCATGTAGAGAATTAAAATACATGACAATAGAAGCACAGAAGATGGGAGAAATGTAAATTTCAGAGTTAAAGTGTCTGAATGTTCTTGCATTTTCTGGGAAGTTGTGGAATGAAATTTTATATTTTAATATTTTAATAATTTTAATTTTAAAAAAATTTATTTTAAAAAAATTAATAAAAATTTTAATAAATATAAAATTTAATAGACTTTAATAGACTAATAGACTTTAATAGACTAATATTTCCATTTTTATCATCTCTGGGGCCCTTTGCAAGGAAGAGGTTAATCAAAATGTATAAATAGCAAACTAATAGAGGAAGGAAAATGGCACAATAATAATAATGTATACTTTATTCAAAAGAAATTAAAGAAGGAGAGAAAAACTATCAAATGTGTGATGGATACAAAATGTAGTTAACTGGCTGATTTAAACACAAAAATATCAGAAAATACATTAAATGTAAATTTTTATTTTTTTCACTAATATTTTGTTAAATATTTTAATGAATCAGAATATATGTAGTGTTCCATTTACAAAAAATTCAAAACAGCTGAAGCTAATGTACAGTGTTAGAACAGTATTCACCCTTGGGTGAACAGTGATGAGAAGGGAGCATGAAAAGGCACCCATAAGTGATGACTGTGTTCTGTTTCCTGACATGGATACTCAGTATACAGCTGCCTTCACCTTTTAAGGATTCACTGAACAGTATCCTTATGAATTATTCACTTTTTTGCATCTATGTTAAACTTTGATAGAAATTTACTTTAAAAACGACTATCATTGGAATGGATAAAACCAAAAACTAATATAGGCTACTGATGAAGACATACATTAAATATTAAGTATGCAGAAAGTTGAAAGTAATCGCATTTTTAAAAGACACACTGCACAAAACACTAAGAGAGCTGGTGCAGCTATAATAACACTAGGCAATGTAGACTCTAAGCCGAGAATGTTTTTAAGTTAACGACTATTCATGTTGATATAAATTTTTATCTTCTAAGAAGATGTAACAGTGTAAATAGTAACGCTCCTAATTACACACTCTCAACATAAATAAGTCAAAAATTGGAAGCACTAAAAGGAGAAACAGGTAAATTCACAACAATAGTGGACTTAAATACATCTTTCTCAATAACTGATAGAATAAGAGAGCAAGAAGTTAGAAAGATACAGAAAATTTACATAATTAACATTCTTACCTAATTGAATTTACTAGAACTCTGCACCTAGCTGCTGCATAAACGTTATTTTCAAGTACACACAAAACATTTATCAAAAATGGCCATATGTTAGCCATAAAATCTTTCTCAACAAATTGAAAAGGTCTGAAATCATGAGAATGTGTCCTATGACTGTCATGTAATTAAACAATAATGAATAATAAAAATAAAACTTTAAATCTCATACATTTGGAAAATCACCAGACTTCTAAATAACTTTTGATTCAAAAGTTATTTTGATTCAAGTAATTGTGAAAACTTAGAAAAATCTTGAACTGAGGGATAGTAAAAATGCTACTTATGATGTAGTGGCTTAAGAATAATGCAGTTAAAGTCATCCTTATAAGGAAATTAACAGGCATACAAGATGCATTAGCTAAGAAGGCAAAAAGTAGTGATTTGTCTCCAACTCAAGGCAACTTAAATTATCCCCAAATATAAAGAAGAAAATCATGAAGAGCAGAAATGAATAAAATAGAAAATAAACATACAACAAAGAAAATTGACAAAGCCCTATTTGTTTTTGGGGAAAAAAACCTATTAAAATGGATGCAAACTTGACAAGGCTTATAAAGAAATAAAGAGAGAAGACACAAATAGCCAATAATGAAATGAAAAAAGGGACATCAACAGAGAACCTGTAAACCTTAAAAAGCCAGTAATAGAGTATGAAAATGTTACACCAATGTATCTGAAAGCACAGATGAAACAGACAGATTTCTAGGGAAAACATCACCAAATCACAAAAAAAAGAAATAGAAAATTGGAATACTTCTATATCTGTTTTTAAATTAAATCTTTAAAAACCATTCCTAAAATAATAACCTAGTATTAGACACCTCCACTAGTGAAGTTTTCAAACATTTAAGGAAAAAATAATAGCAATCTTACAGAAATTCTTTCAGAGAATGCATAAAGATAAACCGAGTCAGGCATGGTGGCACACACTTGTAATCTCAGCTACTTGGGAGGCTGAGGCAAGAAGATCCCCAGAGTTCAGGAATTCAAGACTGGCCTGGCCAACACAGTGAGATACCAGCTCTTAAAAAAAAAAAGATAAATCACTACCATAATGAGGTTAGCATAATCTTAATACAAAAATGTGACAAACATTAAAAGAAAGTAAAATTACAAGACAACCTTTTTCATGAACATAGATAGAAAAATTAGAAACAAAGTATTTGCATCCTGAATCTATCAATACGTAAATAGAATAATATATGCCAAACAATTGGGTTTATAAAAGGAAAACCTATGTTTAACATTTAAAAATCACTCCAGCCTGGGTGACAGAGTGAGACTCCATCTGAAAGAAAAAAAAAATCAATCAATATCATTTACAACAGTATTAGAATGAAAGAGAAAATCATTTAATCATTTCAGTAGATACATGAAAAGCAATTGATACGATCCTAAACTAAGATTTATTAAAATAAAGTTGGGTAATTAGTACACTGCACCCTTAGCGTGATAAAGGATATCTACCAAAAACCAAAAAGCGACAGCAAACATCATAGTTTATGGAGAAATGCATTCAGGACTATGTAAGGATGCCTTCTAGCATGACTTCTATTCAGCTGTGTACTGGAGGTCCTTCGGGGGAGCAGGGGAAGATGACAGGGATAAAAGTAAAACAATTAAAAAGGCAACAAACTGGCACTATTCACAGATGACTGTTTTGGAAAAACCCCAAAGAATTCACTTTTAGAATTAATAAGAGACATTTTGATACAAATTCAACATTTAAAAATTATTGTATTGATATCAACTAAAAACTGAGAAAAAATTAAAAGGTCAGTACCATTTATAGTAAATTCAAATACATGAAAGATGGAAGAATAAATCTAACAAAAATGGCTCAAGAACTTAATATCAAAAAGCATTTAAAGAAATGTAAAAAGGCCTAAATAATTGGAAAAATATATTATGTTTATAAATTGGTAATCTTAATATTTTATCAGTTTTCTCAGAATGGATCTACAGATTCACTGTAATCCCAATCAAATCCCAACTGTGTGTGTGTGTGTGTGTGCGTGTGTGTGTGTGAATTGAAAGACTGATTCTAAAATTTATATGAAATGCAGAGACTCAAGAATAGCTGAAACTATTTGGAGACAGATGAACAAAACAGGAAGATTTACTCCATTAATAGATACAGACCTATTTTAAACTACAAAAAGTAAGACAAATTGTATTTCCGCAAGAATAGTTAAATAGACTGAGGGTAAAGGTCAGAAATTCCTGAAATAAACCCACAAACATATAATCCAATATGTGACACTGCCACAAAGTGATAAAGGATAGTCTCCAAAAAATTATGATCGATCAATTGGAGATTATATATATATATATGTATGTGTGTATATATGTGTATATATACATCTTCTGACTCCTATATATGTGTGTGTGTATATATATACATCTTCTGACTCCTATCTAATACCATAAATGAAAATTAATTCTAGGTAGTTCCTGATGGATTGTAGATCTAAATGTAAAATGGAAAACATAAAGCTTCTATGTTTAGAAAAATTTGGAACTGAAGAAAGAAAACATAGGTGAATATCATCATGAATTTGGATAAGAAAATATTTCTTAAGCAGGAAAAATTAGCACTAACAATATAGAAAAATGACTGATGAAGTAGTCATTAAAATTAGAAGCTTCTCTTTATTTTGATACGGAGTTTTGCTCTCGTTGCCCAGGCTGCAGTGCAATGGCACAGTCTCAGCTCACTGCAACCTCCACTCCCTGGGTTCAAGGGATTCTCCTGCCTCAGCCTCACAAGTAGCTGGGAATACAGGCACACAGTACTACACCTGGCTAATTTTATATTTTTAATAGACGCAGGGTTTCACCTCATTGGCCAGGCCAGTCTCAAACTCATGACCTCGGGTCTTGCTTTTTTATTCAGTCTGACCCACCTCTACCTTTTAAATAACAAATTTAGTCCATTTATATTTGATGTAATTATTGATATTGCAGAGTTTAAAACTCTCATCTTCATACTGTTTTTTTACTTGTCTTAACTGTTTTTGTTCCTTTGTTTCTCCTTTCCTGTCTTTTTCTCACTGATTGAGTACTTTTAGAAATCTATCATATCTTCTTTATTAATCTTAGATTTTATTGTGTTTTTTCCTAATGGTTATTCTAGACATTTCAACACACATCTATAACTTATTTATGTCTACTTTAAAATAATGTTACTTCACAAATGACATGAGAGTTTTAAAATTTTATTATATAATGCCATTTGTCCACATATGCACTTTTTATATTCTTATTGTCATATGTTTTACTTTTACATATGCTGTAAAGTCCATAATATATTGTTACCGATTTTGCTTTAGTCAATAATCTTTTTTAAAAATGTATTTTATGTTTAAACTTTCTCGCTGATAATTGTGCCATCTATGGATCTGCTTCTGTTGATTATTTTTTCTCTTAATTATGGGGCACGTTTTACTGTTTTTAACATGTTTCATGATTTTTTATTGTATGTTGGACATTGTGCAAGAAAGAACAATAGAGATAATATGGTAAATAATATTTTCCCCAGAAAGACCCTATTTCTTCCTATTTCGTTCCTCTAGGGTGGCATCCAAATCAATCTAATTTGTAGTTGAGCTGGCCTGGGCTTTCTTGAAGATTTAGTTAGATTCATTTTTCCACCAGTGTCACAGGTGAGAAATGATAGGGATGATCACTTTAGCAAGTCTTGCCATTTGTCCAGTGCTTTACATAGAGAATTCATGCTGCCAACTTCCTGGGTCACTGAGGAATTCTTTTTCTTTCCAGCATTATCTACAGCTTTCTGCAAGTTGGAAGATCCCTTTCCACTCTGATGTATGTCCTTAGTCTTTGATGAACTGTTGCTTTCCACTCAGTGAAGAGTTTGTGTACTTTGGGGAAATTTATCTCGAGTCTCCTATCCTACCTTTAGCCTAGGTAGCCACTGTAGGCTGCTGCCATGATGTTTGGTTAAATTAAAATTAATTATAGTTTTTGAAAATAAAGAATTCCATAGCACTGTAACAACGGCTCTACAGCTCTACATTGACACATACTGCCTCTACCTGTACTATAGAATTTTACATGTAATTAATCAATAAAAATAGTTTGTATTCTACTTTAACCTGAGACAAGGGTAAATTTCTCAAGTGAACTGTATTACTATGCCAGTGTTAAGTCCAGATTCATTTTATTTATATAGAAGTATTAAGAGAACATCTGTTTGATAACATTAACAGACATATATATTGTTGCTCATACCAAAAACATTTATAGTTTTATATTACGTGCAAACACCAAAAAAGAATGCCATTTCTTTTATCTTCAAAACCATGATCATACCTGCATTACTTACAATTTACATACAGATGTGTCAGAGATGCTAGAAGCAGACACCTGGTCACATTGTACATGGCTGTTAAACTTTTAAAGGGTAGGTGATATCTTACTTGCCTTGGGGTTTCTGTCACTGAGCACAAGGTGGATACAGAAAAAATAGCTTGGAAAGAGCAATAACATTTCACAAATCACCTTCAACAATAAAACACTGGTATGTAAAGTGATATAGTCATTCAAGATTACACTGACATTTCTTACTCTAATGAATATTTTCCTGGAAGTCATGAGCAGTATTTATTTCTGGGTCACCTAGCCTATTTTTTCCTCTCAAAAAACATGTTTTGGAAAAGGAAGCTTCGTGCCTTCTAGTTCTGTCCCAGTTATTGTAAGGGCCCTTGCTCACCCTGAACCCAACATATCAAGCAGAAAGCACTAGGGTCTCCCACGACACACCCAGGTCTTGCTATAGTATGCCAGATGAAGGGATGCTTTCTGGAGGCTGCCCTACCGTCTTTTAAATCGGCTGTAACCAGCTGGCAGGTGTTCCCAGGGGTGGGGTTGATGTGCTTCCTGACAGAGACTCCTTCCTCCTTTGCTCCTGCACTCCCTCTTTGTCCCACTTTTACTTACCTCACCTTGGAAATCATTTTCCCTGGG
Organism: Mandrillus leucophaeus; assembly: GCF_000951045.1. Lineage (NCBI taxonomy): Eukaryota > Metazoa > Chordata > Mammalia > Primates > Cercopithecidae > Mandrillus > Mandrillus leucophaeus. Next base: position 4,602,415 of record NW_012106697.1, on the reverse strand, counting down.
CTACAAGAAAGAGCAGCATCTGGTCTCCTGGCATCATTGTCTGGCATTTTATGGTAATTACAGTTCTCTACACATACAGTATTGCTCCGAAGTTCTCTGAAGGTTTGGTCAAGCTGCTGCCTTTGCCTGGAATGCCCTCCCAGCCCACCTGCATCCCACTGCCATGGCTACATCTACAAAACTGAGCCCAACATTGGGACCTGAGGAAGGCTTTCAGGAGGAAGTGATGCCTGAAGTCAGGGCCCTTCATCTGATTCCCACAACACCCAGGAATTATGCACCTCACTTCACATACTACGCTGCTTTCCTGTGTCCCCTCCCACTAGACTAAACTCTGGGATGCTCCCGGAAGGAGACCCTACCTGATCCATTTCTGTTTCCACTATGTGTGAACATAGTGACTAGGTCACAGTAAGTGCCCAATAAATATTTACCCAACTAGCGGAAACCGAGATGGGCACATCCCTCTCCTGTTCTATGTTCTCCTAATATGGATGGGTGTCTCCTCTGCAGAGCAACTACTTCTACTTGTCCAGGAGTCTGAGGCAGAAAAGCTGAGTCTGTTCACGTCAGAATGAGTTTGATTCTTTCACTCTATTTTGGGCGAGGCAAGGATGTGGCTCAGACCTCTTGCTTGAACTCACTGATTTTAGCTTGCCAATTTGGTAGAGTACCTCTAAGTCCAGTTAGCTTTTGTATAATACCACAGGATAGTGAAATATTTATTTTATAATCTTCTGACTAATCAGATACTACCTAATACTTGATTCTAAAAGAGGCAAAGGTACACTAGAAGACTTTCATGAAAGACTTAGATTCATGAAAAATCTATTGAAGAAACTTTCAATTGAGGTATTTGTATATATTGATTAATTGTGTTTTGTTTCAAATTGGGAAAGACAGTTGTCTAATTTTTGCCAATCTCTGACATGGGGCACCAGTGTTGCATAGGAGTGACATTTGAGAACCTCTGCTCCAGTTATGCAAAATTGCAGTTGAATACACCACCTATTAGCAATAAGTTATTTTAGTTCATAAAAATACACGTTTTTATTTTTTATTTTGACTAATGGTGTTTGCTTCCTGAAATAGGCTCATAACTTGACTTTGCTTATTGAAGAGAGTAACTATTTGCCATCTTTTTCCTTCTCAGGCTGTGAGGTTGAGATTCTGGGTATCAGACCCACCTATTGCCTAGAATATAAAAATGTCCCAACGGATATCAATTTTGCCAATGCAGTCAGCGATGCTCTTGACTCCTTCAAGTAAGTGTCCCAAACACACCATTTTCTTCCTTGTTTCCAGGACTGATCATGGATCCTAAAGTGAATTAAGAGGGCTTGGTGGCGGAGAAATCATGTCTCAGGGAGTTGGTGAGCCTCTTGTGTGGTGACTGCTAGCTGCTAGTAGGGAGTAACTGCGAGCAAGTGATTTTGGGCAGGGGCAGTCTCTGGAAATGTTGAATTGAGAGCAGGAAAATCCCTAAGGGTTTGAACCTCCTTTTTGATGTTGTTAAACAATGGAGAAACAATATAAATGGTATCATTTCCCTAAGCACGATTCAGTGACCAATTGTGTCTCTGAAGGTACCAATAAGTATTTGGCAAAAAGGAAGGATATGTGGTCAAATAAGTGTGGGAAAATTGCCTACCCTACCCCTTTCTTGGAAATGTACAAAACTCATGGATATATTAGAACACAGAATCTGTTTTTTCCCTCCCACATGGAACCATGACACACAATTGCAAAAATGTAGGAATTAGTAATGCTGTGTCTTGTAGAGCGCACACAAGACTATTAAGGAAACTGATCGAGACAGTTCAGGACAAAGCCTCAAGTCAGTCTCAGAAATCTCTGGAAGCAGAAAGCAAGGTGGGAGCCCAAGTGGGAGTTTGCATTAAGTAGAGATCGGCTACCGAGAGGCTGTGGATGTTGGGGGCTCTTGAGTTTCCAGGAGCGGACTTGAGGTCACTGTGGCCACTGAATGGGTTTCCTGGGTGCGTCAGGCAGAAGACCTGCCATAATCAGAGCAAAGAGACTGAGGACAGGACCTTCATTCCCGCCAAGAAAAGGAGCCTGGTTCCGAACTGAGCATATCCGAGAACCAACTTACCCAGGGCACAGTGTACAGAGCACTAGCACAAGCCACATGAAATGACGTGTCACCAAGACCGCCCCAGATCCAGAGCTGACCTATCATGGATTTTCTTCCTGCCACGCCCCTCCCACACCATGGCGAACAGCAGCCACCCCCACAGAGCAGTGAAAGCAGAAAACGGCACCCTGCCTTCACTGCTTCTTAGAATGATTCCACTTCCATGAAACCTATCAAGAGGGTCCAAGGAGGTGGGGGCACATAAAGGTTCATGCTCTCATTGACGGGTCGGAGAGAAAACAGGTTTAAAATACATCGAAATGGAGAAGTACTTGCCCGTGAGTGCTGGAGAACCACACAAGGATGAGCTGGATATTGCACTGCAGTCTAGTTTTGGGCGAGTGAAGCAGAATAGCACAGCACGTGCAGCAGATGAGTGGGGCTGGCACTTGGACATTGCTCTATGTCTAACCAATGCTGTTTCCAACATATCCAGAACGCCAGCCGTCCCTACAGCCCATGGCTGTGCCAAATATGAAAATTTGGATTAGAGTTGCCATACAAATACCTCCAAATAACCCAACAGTCTGGCAATGTCATCCTTTTTGCATTCATTTTATCTTAACGGCCGATGGATTGTCACTTTGTACCACCCGGTGATTCACAGGGGGGTGAGCACAGATCGCACAGCCATGAGAATCCCAGGTTGGCACTGGCCTACTAGCTGGCCCGTCTAAGCAGACTTCCCTGTCCTGAGAGACATCAGCATGTGGCGAGGAATAAGTGCTGGGCTCTGTTTCCTCTAGAGAAGCTATGGAAGTGCATCCTTACCTTGGAGAACATTTAGGAATGGCGCAGGTTTTGGTGGTGGTGGTGGTGGCGGCGGTGGTGATGGTGGGGTATGAGTGTGTGTCTACCACAGGTATTAGGTTCCACTAGGAAGAAAAGGCTACACAGAACCAGAAGCCCAGGAAAGAGTCCCCAGCAAACCTCCACTTAATGTGCCCTGGCATTACCATACTGCCCAGCTTCACATATTTATATTGTGTTCTATGTAGATGGTGTTGAGCTCCATGGGTTGGCATTCACATGGTTTGCAATAAGAATGATATCCCTGAAGCAGTGAAGGCCTGGGTTGGATGGAAACCAGGCCAGTGCACTTGTCTCATGGGGTCTTCATGTTGCCAAAGTTAACAGGGCCACCAGAAACAGCCCCTTTGGGTAGTAGGTGGAAAGATGGAGACCCACTGTCTCTAAAGCTAGGCAGCTCTTGACATGACAGAAAGAAAAGAATAATAATAGGCTGGATGATACTACCTGTGGAAGACAGTGAGATGACTTGGGTCTCCCCTGAAGACACAGGAAGCCCCTCCTTCAGCCAACCTGAGTGTTGTTATTAGAACATGTCTCGTTACCTTCTTACAAAGAATAATAAAGGTCTGAAAGTTGTGGGTCAACATTTTTCTTTTAAAGAAATCTAACCTTTGTCCCCTTCAGGAATGAGGTGAGTGAGGAAGATGTCCAGTCTAGAACAGTCTAGACCAGTCAAGAGCACTTTGCCCATAGTAGCTTGTCCATGCAATCATGTGGCTCAAAGGAATCATTAAGTCTCTTGGTATGTGTGTCTAGCAAAGATGTAAGATTATTGATCTGTCTGTCAGAGACTCCTAAAAGAGGAGCGTGTCTAGAATGCCGCAGCTCACCTCTTGACTTCTCTTCAGCTCTACTGCAAATTCCTAACTATAATTTGAGGACCACTTGGAGTTTTCATACATGAGTGTCCAAACATGCACTCACATTTCTCCAAGTCACTACAAGACTCACAGAGTGTCTTTTTTTAATCCACTTTGCTATTAGCTTGAGAGACAGAGAGAATGGAACCCAGGATAGATGGGCTTTGACAGAAAGCTGGAGAGGCTATTAAGATCTTGAACATAGAGGTCTGCCCAGGGACATTTCAGCAGAGGATCCAGGTCAGCCTGTGGTAGGAAGGATAATCCCTCATCCAAGTTTGATCCAGGCCCTGCCTTCCAGTGTTCATAACGCATTACTGACCCCAGACATATGCTTGTGTAATGCTACCTTTGAACTTGGACAATTTCTAGAATAGGGAAAAGGAGGAGGGAAGGGAATTAGTGCATTAACAGCAATCGGCTAGTATTGTGTCAATGGGCTTTATTTCCAGTAACCCACTTGGCTCTCATGTCTACGGTATCTTGTGGGCATTTCTCTCCCCGCCTTACAAAAGAGGCCACTGGCTCTCTGAAGGTTAAATACTTCTCCTTGGACCTCACAAGCCAGCCAGTGGTGGAGCCAGAGCCCAGCTCTTTCTACAGCAGCTTAGGGCCTAGTCTCTGGAGGCCCGCTTTGGGGACGCAGTGACTGAGAACTGCTCTAGGGTCAACTCCTCAGTCCTTCACCCTGGTCTCTGCCAGCTCACACTTCTAAGACACCCTGAAATTGAGACAGTGACAGGGAGTCCAGATGCGCCCCTTTGCAAGTCTTCTCTTTGGGGCCATCCTAAAGCCTGGGGTTCTGCAGCCTGCTCAGGCGTCATGTGTCTGCAGCCTGCAGCCCAGGCACTAGAGCCATGTGCCTCCCATCACACATGGCGCTCTGCAGGCAGCGCCCCACACACATGGCCCTTTACCCTGGTTGAAAAGGAAACAGGGTTTGTGATCTGCATGACTTACTCGCATCCTCCAGGAAGTCCTGTTTGCAGGATATTCGTGGTTCAGTGGGCAGGAAAAGGTGCATGGTGCTAAAGCTGAAATAAGCCTTGAATGGCTCATAGGGTGGAGGAAGGCAGGGGGCAGTCACAGTGGGCTGGGCAACTGCTTCCAGGCTTGTATAGCAGACTCACTGTGCAGCCTCACAAAAGTGTCACTCAGGAAACAACTGGGCTGCAGGACCAGTGGGCACAGCCATAGGCTGTGTATAGATATAATCCTTTGTCAAGCTCCAGGCTACTGAAGACAGCTCAAAAGGATTGCCTTCAGGATCCCAGAGCCTCAGTGGTGCCTGTACTAATGAAGGAATGGATGACACAACTCTTTCCATGGGCTACCAGGAAGCCAGCTCCCCTGTCCTGGCCTGGTCCCTCCTCCCTGTGGAGTACAGGGAAGAAGGAGCAGGAATAAGGCTGGGGCTAGGAGACTGGCTCCTCCTCCCTGCTCAGCCACATACTCAGGAAAAGCGATCTAGGGCCACCTGGAGGGAAGAGAGAAATGGGAGGCATTTCTTTCCCCTCCCCTCCCTTTCACTATGTGCCAAGTGCTTTATACCCATCAGCTTGTTTAATACACCATGTTACCCTTTGAGTAGTGTATCAGTTCGTTCTCATGCTGCTAATAAAGACATACCTAAGACTGGGTAATTTATAAAGAAAAGAGATTTAATTGATTCGCAGTTCTACAGGGCTGAGGAGGCCTCAGGAAACTTACAATCATGGCAGAAGGGAAAGCAGACATGTCCTTCACATGGCAGCAAGAAGGAGAAGTGCCAAGCAAAAGAGGGGAAAGCCCTTTATAAAACCATCAGATCTCATGAGAACTCACTCACGATCATGAGAATAGCAGCATAGGGGCAACCACCCCCATGCTCCAATCACCTCCCACTGGATCCCTCCCACTACACATGGGGACTATGGGAGCTACAATTCAAGATGAGATTTGGTTGGGGACACAGCCACACCACATCAAGTAGGTTTTTCAGATGGGGAAATGGAGGCTTGGAGATAATCTTGCCATTCGTCTGAGGCCTCGAGGTTAGTTCGAAGAGAAGCCAGAGTTTGATCCCAGATTTGTCTGGTTCCAATGACCCTGTCAAAAGAGAATTTTCAAAATTAAGACTTGTTATGGGCTCAGCACATCTGGGTATGAGGAATATGCCAAGGTTCAGTGTAGTTTCTTGCTGAGGGGAATCAGGAGCATGACAAAGCTGCTTATAAGGAGAAAATGAGACACACACACATCAAGAAACAGAAGGATGGAGAACGATGAGGGATAATTGTCGTTTGATGCAGATATGCTTAATAATATGGAGGATAATCAAACCATAATGTTAGAGCTGCTTCCTCCGTCAGACAAAAATAATTTTCATCTTATCAGTTTCCTACAAGTTAACAGCTAGGTTTCTAGAGTCTGAACTCCAATCAGTAGTTCAGTCTCATGACTCAAGCAAGCTTATTAGACAGTGCTCACCACAGCACTGAAAAGACAGGCAATCATACTGTAGGCTTTATTTCTAAGTTTTGGATCATTTTTCTTTACAGTCACCCACTTTAGTAAGAAAAATGGAAAGAATATTAAGAACTTTTTACATGGCAAAGAAATCGGGACAGGTGATGGGAGACTCAGGTGTCCCTGAAACACCAGGGCTAGGAACCCCTTGCAGCTCTCAGGTAACAGTGCTGGGGCCACATGTCCTTCTGGAATGGTTCCTGGACCTTAGAGCTGTCAATGGGCAGTAGTAGATGGGCAGGCATGGCTACTCGTCACTCCTCACCGAACCAATTCATTGCAAATGAGCTGACCTGGGATGGAAACAAGATCCGCGTGGAAAACAGCTGGCAAGCAAGCATCTGTCAGCTAAACTAGACAGGCAAGAGGTCTCAGCCCTTGAAGACATAGGGTCCTAATGAGTCAATGAAATGTCAATGTGTAATCCTTTCACAAAAGACAAGTGTATAATCCCTGAATCACGAGCATCCCAAATCCAGGATTCCCAGCATCTGGGGTTGACAGCTTCCTGACCAAAAGCCATCAGGTAAAGTGTCATACATAATGGCTGATGTGGAGGTTTGTGAATACAGTAATAGCCTTAAAGAAACCAGGACAGTGAGTGCTGCACTAAGATGTGGTATCTAACACGAAGAGACCTAGAATTAGTTCATTCATTAAACTTTAATGCAATGGTAAACTGTATTCATGAAAACTCTTCACTGTAGTAAGTCACCACTGAGTTTAATCGGGTTTTTTCCTACACAGAAGCCCACTCTGGAAGTGTGGACACCTAAACAGATGCCATACTGTGTGAACAGGCACATCTGAAATGCTAAACGTGCACGTACCTAAAGCAATGAAATGCTGAGGCTTATCCAAAGGACAGAGTTTATGGAAGTTTCACTGTGTTCAAAGACTGTGATGGCAGAAGTGCCATCAGCCTATCAGTCTAATGAACCTGGGCCTTGAAAGAGTTTTGGCACATGTGTGACAATGCTACTGTCTATTTTACCAACCACCTACACATTTGTGGGACCCTACAGTGACTTTTTATTCTCTGCTATCTATAGAGGCAGAAGGAGTTTGGATTAGTCATGCACACATTAGTGAGTATGAATAAGGATAATGCCATTCGTGAGAAACACCTAAATAATAACCTAATCCAATCCACAATGTGGAGGAGGGTGGTAAAGGGTCTTTTTAACCAGGGGGCAGTTTGTTTTATTCTAAAAAGAGAAAAGAACATTTGACTAGCAATTTCGTTTAACTTGAAACCCATGTGTCCTCAAAACTGTGAATGAAGTTCACCTCAGGGCACCCGGGAGGGTGTGTAAAGAATGTGCCTCTTGCGGGTTTGACTGTGATGAAGGAAGATGAAGGAAGATGCCAGGTGAACATTCTTGGGACTTGCTCCCAGTTGAGTGGATGGAGTGCGTGTGGATGCTCAAAGGCCCAGTTTGCTAGAGTTAGAAGTATCCTGACTTTGGAGATTTGAAGGCTTGCATTTCTGGTTCTAGCTGTGTCTCAGAGGTCTGTGAGGCCTTAAGTGACATCTCGAACCCTCTTAGGCCTATTTCCTCATCTATTTCCTCAGTGCTTTTCTATGAGGATACTTTTCACTGCAGTGACAGACGTGGGAGGCCTATTCAACCCACAGACAGAGCACTGAGTGTGCAGAAAGGAAAGAGACTTGATGTCACTGTCGCCCTCTCGCCTCTCTCACACCGCCTCACACCTAGCCTTCTAGGGGTTGGTAGGATTCTCGTAAGAGAATAAGATCCATTTCGAAAAGATCGTGAAGACTAAGCAGAATGTTTCTCGGTTGGCCTGGGCAGGTTACTGAGTTCCTCCAGAGTCTGCACTGGTTGTGCTCTGGGGCTGGGAGTGAGCTGCACCAGGGTTTGAATCCTGGTCCACCTCTTACTACCGTGTGATGCCGGGAACTGTCTTGTACTCTCTGTTCAGGACATTCCTACCTTTCATGGCTGTTTGAGGATTAAATAAGATAATGTGGGTAAAAGCTCTCAGCGTAGTGCCTGACCCATAGGAGCTGTCACGTACTGAGCACTGACTGTGATTATACAGTTACAGGGCAGTTAACAGTGCTCTTGCTGTGCGCCAAATGCCGGGCTAGAGCTCAGATACGATGGACAATGCATCCTGGCTCCTACAGTGAACGAATCTCACAATTTAGACAGGGAAAAGGACACATAAGTGGGCAATTACCGCACAGTATGAAAAGTCATGGCCCGGAAGTGAACCCAGGGTGCTATGGGAACACACACAGGGCGGCTCAGTCTAGCCGCAGGGCACCAGAGGAAGCTTGCTGGAAGAGGCAGTGTCTCTCCAGGGACCTGAAGGGTGAGCAGGAGTGGTTTAATGACGGACGGGCAGACCGAGCTCTCTGAGCTACCGTGGTGCTGTTTTCCATCCCCTGTGGACGGCAAGGGCCGAGGCCCTGCGGGCTCCAGGACACATTCTTTAATTCCTCATGTTTTAAGTATTGGGGAGGCCATATCAGAGGAGGCCGTGTGCTTCATCTGGGTGTGCACAAGTGTATGTTTAAAATCCGCCAAGAGTATTAGTTATTAACCCATGTAGACTCCCAGCAGGGAAATGAGCTTTAATTCCTTTTCCATTGCTGCATCTTTTGTTAGTCACTGCTAACATCATCATCATCATCACCATCACCATCGTCATCATCACCCTGATCCATTTCAGGTGCTTTGTGTGGAAGTTGTGGAAAAGCCAGCACTGGGGAGGGAGTCACAGTGGAAATACTGTGGGAAGGGAGGAGAGAACATTCCACATTATTCCTCCCCTCTCATGGACTCTGCAAGCTTCCTACTCCAATTTAGATCACTCGCTCCCAGTCCTTCTTAACCCAAGAATGAGGGTGAAACAGCTTGGATTTTTACCATCAATACTCTAGCCAAGAAGGGGAGTTTTGTCAGAACTGGGTCTTCCTGGGCCCCTAGAGGTGTGGTCACTGCTGGAATTCACTCAATATCCACATTGGAGCTGACCCCTCACATGCCCCCACAGAACAAGTGTCCGAGGGAGGGCCACAGATGCCAGGCCCTGAACACTCATATGTTTGCCTCCTGCAGTGTTGCTGTGGAAATGCCGTTCTTATCCTGGCCAACCAATTAGGCCCACGATGTAGTGCTTGATTTAGAGTCCAGCAATGACTGAAGAGTAGTTATTTAAATAACAGCTTCCAGTGTTTCTGACCTGGTGACAGCAGGCGGAGAGGATGCAGCAATAACTATCCTTGGCCTGTTATCACATCTTCCCCCTCTCCAAGGCATGATGAGAAATCTTTAATCACCAAGGTGCTCAGGAACAGCAATTCTTGGTTCAGTGTGTGTGTTTCCCTTGGAGATCTGACCTCATTTATTTTAGGGTATTGGCTTTGCCTGGCCCAAGGACAAGGTTTCGGGGAGTGTGAACACCTTCACAGAGTGCTATGGGGGTGATAAGGGAGCAAGCTGGCAGGGGCCTCCCTCACCTATGGCTCTCTCCTCTGTCCCTCCAGGAGTGGCCGGGCCGACCTGGCAGCCATATACCATGAGCGCATCGACGTGGAAGGCCACCACTATGGGCCTGCATCTCCGCAGAGGAAAGATGCTCTCAAGGCTGTAGACACTGTCCTGAAGTACATGACCAAGTGGATCCAGGTGACCTGAAGCTAAGACACCTGGCCTGGCCTTCTCTCTGTTTGTCTCCCCCACAGTCATGCCTGTCAACATCTTCCCTCTTTCTGCTCAAGGCTGACGGGGCCGGCACAGGCTTTGACAAGTCCCTCTGCTTCACACAGTGCCTGCTGCGGTACCAAGCGATCCCTTGTTCCGTAGCCAGGCCAGTGGACCTAGGTGTGCCTTCTCGCCTGGCTCAACTGGAGCGATACCCAGCTCTGTGGAATCCTAATAAGTTTGGTAGCAGCTGGGCGTGTAGACAGGTTCCAGTGCTGATTCTACCTCATGCTTTTGCTGAATGACTACAAGTGTTTGGTTTTGTTTTTGCCTTTGCTTTACCTTCCTGTGCTTTATCCTGTACATCTGCAACATGGGCACGTGACAGTTCTCAAACAAGCACACAAGTTTGTTGAAAGAGCCAAAGAAGATGCAAACAGAGGGTCGACCTTAAAAAGCTGAAAGTGCTGTGTAAGGTGTCAGCACGAATTGAACGGGACTGAGCCTCACAGTCCCCTCTGCAAAGGGCTTCTGTTGTGGGTTTTGAACTGGGTCTCACCAGGGCAAAATAGTAGATGATTAAACACAGAACTGAGAAGATAGCCTTTCTCCTATCGTTTGCAGTTGACAAAGTTTTCTGAGTGTATGAGCCTCTCTGTTGTGCCATAATGACTGCCTTTTCCCACCGCACAGGAGCGGGGCCTGCAGGACCGCCTGAACGTCATCATTTTCTCGGATCACGGAATGACCGACATTTTCTGGATGGACAAAGTGATTGAGTTGAATAAGTACATCAGCCTGAACGACCTGCAGCAAGTGAAGGACCGTGGACCTGTTGTGAGCCTTTGGCCGGCCCCTGGAAAGCACTCTGAGGCAAGACAGCCCCGTAGCGGGTGCAGGGGGGCCATGCGGGCCCTCGTGTATTGCCACTTTGTACTGTGTCCTTTCCTTGTAGTTTTTTTTGTTTGTTGGGTTTTTTTTTTTTTTTTTGAGGTGGAGTTTCACTCTTGTTGCCCAGGCTGGAGTGCAATGGTGCGATCTCAGCTCACTGCAACCCTCTGCCTCCCAGGTTCAAGTGGTTCTCCTGCCTCAGCCTCCCGAGTAGCTGGGATTACAGGCATGCACCACCACACCCAGCTAATTTTGTATCTTTAGTAGAGACAGGGTTTCTCCATGTTGGTCAGTCTGGTCTCGAACTCCTGACCCCAGGTGATCTGCTCGCCTCAGCCTCCCAAAGTGCTGGGATTACAGGCGTGAGCCACCACGCCCGGACTTTTCTTGTAGTTTTAATACTGACATACGGAGCAGTGTCAGGAGCTCAGATGCTGGGGACAGACTATCTAGTTTGCCTCTCACTCCCTGAGTGACCTCGATCAAGTCTCTGTTTTTTCTTCTCTGAAATTGGCATGATGATACCTACTCCACTGAATGTCATGAGAATTAAACGAGATCAAGGAAGCACCGTACAGGCCCTCACCAGGGCTGTTTTTGTTTGTTTGTTTTTGTTGTTGTTGTTGAGACGGAGTCTCGCTCTGTTGCCCAGGCTGGAGTGCTGTGGCTGAATCTCAGCTCACTGCAAGCTCCGCCTCCCGGGTTTACGCCATTCTCCTGCCTCAGCCTCCCAAGTAGCTGGGACTACAGGCGCCCGCCACCTCGCCCTTGTATTTTTTTTTAGTAGAGACGGGGTTTCACTGTGTTCGCCAGGATGGTCTCGATCTCCTGACCTCGTGATCCGCCCGTCTCGGCCTCCCAAATTGCTGGGATTACAGGCTTGAGCCACCGTGCCCGGCCTGTTTGTTTGTTTTTGAGATGGAGTCTTGCTCTGTCACCCAGGCTGGAGTGCAGTGGCATGATCTCGGCTCACTGCAACATCCACCTCCAGGTTCACACCATTCTCCTGTCTCAGCCTCCCGAGTAGCTGGGACTGCAGGCGCCAGCCACTACGCCTGGCTAATTTTTTTGCAGTTTTTTTTAGTAGAGACAGGGTTTCACCATGTTAGCCAGGATGGTCTCGATCTCTTGACCTCATGATCCGAGCCTCAGCCTCCCAAAGTGCTGGGATTCCAGGCGTGAGCCACCATGCCCGGCCTAGGGCTGTTTTATTATAGGCTCAAACGCAGCACTTCTCAGGCGCATCTGGGGAGCATCAGCAGCATCCCTAGGCTGCCCTTTCTCAGGAAGGAGGCTGCTGCCAGGCTGATCTGTTTCTGTGGGGAACGAGAGGGTAAAGAACGAAGGGCTGAGGCTGTATGAAGTACCCATCTCCTTATGTCAGGAGCCACCGTTCCCAGCTCTGTTCAGTTGGAAGCCAGACCAGCTCCCCACCCTGGCCCCTCTGCCTCCCTGTACATGAGCATGGTGGTGTCGTCATAGCTGCCTCCTGGCTGCTGTGAGGGATATGGAAGCACGCTGAGCCCACTGCAAGGACAGTAGTGTCCATGACGATCCCCACCAGAGGGTGATCCCTGCAGTCACTGCCCTGCACTGGGTGTGGTTGAGTTCCCACAGTGCCAAGATAGGGGATAAAGCTCCCCACAGTCACTGCCCCGTGTCAGGGATGACTAGACCTCTGCTTCCCCTGCTCTCAAAACAAATATTCTCCCCAGCAGTAGCTGGCGACCTACCCTGAGAAGGGAGGAGGAGCAAGTGGCACCTTCTGCTGGCTGCTCGTCCCTGAGTTCCTAGTCACTTCCCAATATGGGCTTTGTGGCTCGTCCCACTCCCAGATGAAACTGATCATGGCGGGAAGCAACTGTCTTCCTGGGGGCAGGCAACCTGCTGCCCCTGGAGGTTGCCAACCATAGGGTGCCAGGATTAGGTCCTGGCTGGCCTGCTTTCTCTCTCCATCCTCACTGCAGCGATGCGATTGGCTCTGGACAGTCATTAGTAAGGATTAAGCACTGGTGGAGGCCGGGGTCTCACCTCTTTAGCCCAATCCTTCTGCAAATGCATCCTCCTTTCCTTAAGAACTCCGGATTTCCTTAGGTAGAAAATCATAACTCATGGGGCCTACTCCCTATAAGATCTGTCTATTTGGGGTTGAGGAACACAGATGCCCACAATGCCACTGCTGCCAGCCTTGCCCCATGCCCAGGGGGACGGCCCTTTGTTCTCAGGCCCCATGGTCAGGAACTATAGGTGCGGGCTATGTTTACACAGTGTTCCCATGAGCTCCCAAAATATGAAATCAGGAACAGTATTTTACACATTGGCAGGTTCTTGAAAATAAGTATTTTGTTGTTGTTGTTTTTGGCAAGAAAGATCATCCTTGTCTCCAATTTGGCACTTAGGAACGTGCTGTCTCCAGAACTTGGGCATCAACAGCTTTTGAGCTAGGGAGAGCTCCTTCCAAGGTAGTGTTCAAGTCAGGCATTGCAAGCAGCCAAAGCAGTTGGTAGAGTATTCAAAAGCGGGGGCCATGTTTGGGCGACAGTTTGTCATGTGACGGACACAACAGTTTGTGAGACCTGCTGTGTGTCGCCAGATTTTTCACTTATACAAAAATCCTTCTACAAATGCATCTTCCTTTCCTTAAGAACTCCAGATTTCCTTAAGTGGAAAATCATAACTCACGGAGCCGTCAGAAACCATCCACTAAATTATTTTACAGAGTTGAATTGATAAACTCAATCTTATCTTCAGTTATGCCCAGAAATATATGCCTGATTTGGCTAAAGGCCAAGTCAACATCAGCCAGTCGATTTTAATCTTAGCCATAGATATTTAAGTGGCTGCTACTATTAGAAATAAGTACAGGGCCAGGCACAGTGGCCGATGCCTGTAATCCCAGCACTTTGTGAGGCTGAGGCAGGTGGATCATCTGAGATAAGGGGTTCAAGACCAGCCTGACCAACATAATGAAACCCTGTCTCTACTAAAAATACAAAAGTTAGCTCAGCGTGGCAGTGGGTACCTGTAGTTCCAGCTACTTGGGAGGCTGAGGCAGGAGAATTGCTTGAACCCAGGAGGTGGAGGTTGCAGTGAGCCAAGATCTCGCCATTGCACTCCAGCCT
>NW_012106697.1:4584112-4588294 GCF_000951045.1 Mandrillus leucophaeus | reverse complement strand
TATATATATATATATAAAGAAAAAAAGAAAAAGAAAAAGAAATATGTACAAGGCTACACTCGGTGGCTGAAGCCTATAATCCTAGCATTTTGGGAGGCTGAGGCAGACAGATGTACAAAGTATGTACCAAGTTGGCATCTTCATCATGAAATTAGCAATGTAATTAATGGCAAACAATTACTAGTGCTTTGAAGATTCATGTGCAAGTAGGATAGGCTCTAGGTCAAGTTAAAGAACAAATCTTTTTCGATCTTTGTGATATTTAATATTAGGTAGACCAATTTCTTACTTTCCTTTTAAAATCAGCATGGGAGTTTAGACATAAATAATATTAGAGCATGGGCATTTCGACGTTATTATAAAATGAATGAGGTGTGAAGGGTAATGTTACAGCAGACCCTTTATACTCACAACACTTGAGAAATAGAACATTACCATTACCTGGGACATCTGTATGTCCTTCTCAGACCCAATCCCCCTTTTTGCCCCCTCAGAGGAAACCACTGTCTTAAATTATTAAAACTTCTCTTTACAGTTTTACCATATATGCTGTTTAGTTTTGTAGTTGCTCAAACTATAATAAGAAATATAGAATTGGAATAATTTTGTCTGTATTTTCAGCAACTTTCTTTTCCCCCCTCAAGCTGAGATCCCTGAGAATCTTCCAGGAGTGTTTGTAGCTATAATTCATTCGTCTTCAGTGCTGTAGAGTATTCCATTACAGAACCACACCATGAATTCTTTCTCTCCCCCACTATCGCTGGGCATTTGGGCTGTTCCAGTTTGCAGGGTTCATTGGTCCACATGTCTACAGGTGCACAGGCTTGAGGATTTCACTCTGTTCCTCACAGTCAACTTCTTAGGTCAGAGAGTATGTGGATCTTCAGCCTTCCTGGATAAAGCCACCTGGCTTTTTGAGACACACAAGTTTTTTGTTTTTACGTATTCAAGTCTATCATGTATTTGGCAATTTCTTTCTTTGGTCTTATACGTAAGTTCTCCTCTCCCCTAGCTCCAGTAAATATTCACACATATTTAAGAGAGTGAAACTGATCACTCTTGATTTTCCTTACAGGTATATAACAAGCTGAGCACAGTGGAACACATGACTGTCTATGAGAAAGAAGCCATCCCAAGCAGGTTCTATTACAAGAAAGGGAAGTTTGTCTCTCCTTTGACTTTAGTGGCTGATGAAGGCTGGTTCATAACTGAGGTAATTATGAAATATGCACCAATTTATTCACAATGCAAATTCTATAAAACAGTCCAACGTGAAATAATAGTTACTCAAGTTTTTACACATAAAAGATTTTTTCATGTAGGCATCATTGGTTGCATTATGTCTTTCTTTAGAGAATCAAAAGTCTTGATCGGGTAACTTTGTAGACACAACTGTAGATGTGAACCCAGAGTCATGATTTAGACTTCGTGGCTCCAGACTCCCTGTGTTTTAACAAACGGGCCTTAACTCGATTACTGGGCTTACAATGTAACCTGTTTGCTTGAAAGCGGAACAATTACTGTGAACCAAAGCAATTGCTCAAGGGCAGTCAAAAGCAAGGAGAGGCTCAGCTAGCTTTCACCTTCAAGAGAAATGTTTGGCAAACGAGACTGCGAGTCCCCAGCGTGCCAATTTGATCTTTCAGAGGAGATTATCATGCATTTTTGTTCCAATCTTTAATTGGACCTGTGGAGGCCTGAATGACCTCCACAGCCTCCTCCTGGCTGGCCTGGACGCTAAGCTCCCCCAGCTCTGGCATCAGCTTGTGATATCAGGCCATGGCGGGAAGGCCCTGCCCTTTAGGGGAGTCTATGGTCAAGTGATGTTTACAGTTCATTCCTGAAGACAGCATGGCTTATTTTAGGAATTTGAAGGTAGGTTGCAGTTATTAGCTTGGTTCAAAAGTAATTGCAGTATATGGCAAAAATCACAATTACTTTTGCACCAACCTAGTAGATCAGGCTCCAGGGTACATGAGAGTAGCTGGTTGAGGCCAACCAAGTGGAAGACCTCAGACTGTTGGTAGCCGCCCTGGGAGGCGGGCCGGTGATGACCAGCAGGGAGGCTGACTGGGCAGGTGAGTGGGAGTCTGGGACATGGGCATGGGAAAATGGGGATTGTGTGACATGAACCTCAGTCATGCAGGAGGACTGCGTGACTTCTGGGCACTCTCAGACAGAGAGAAGCACCTGGCACCAAGGAACTGAGAAGAGAGCAGATCCGATTAGGAGTGTGAGTTGCTCAGAGCAGAGGCCAGCGAGGCCCTCCTCAGGCAGCTATGGCTTCTCTGCCACGTGGTTTACAAGGTGAGGGTCCCTCTGTTCCCTAACGACCTCTCCTCTACAATCCAAAATGCTTCTCATCGCTTCATCACACCATGTGAGGTCATCTGGAGTGAGGTTAGGTTGGGATCACCAAATCATCACTTAGAGTGGTTGGCTCAGGACCTCATACAGAGCACATATGTAGTCAAGCAAGTCACCGGTCTCACTGTATTCCACAATGCCAGCCTTCCAGATCTCACCAAAGGGCTTACTGTTTGAACTTTTTTCAGTTTATAAAATTCTGGCAGAATTGCTTTGAATTTTTAAAAGCAAATATGCCCTGAAGGTTAATTCACAGCCGTCAGTCATTTCTTAGCTGGCTATTTGCATCCGTCTTTACTTCGTGGTCTTTAGCTGAAGTCGCCTGTGCTGAGAGACGGGGTGGAAGGGAGGGAGGGTGTAAGAGGGCAGAGGTGATCCGGGCATCTTGGTGGAAAACAGGCTTAGGTAGGGGAGTGCAGGGCCAGAGGTCACTATGGAGATGCTGGATGACTAATGAGGTGCCATCTCAATTCCATCGAGAAAGGTCTTGGCCCCCAGCAGTAGGGTGTGACAGGTGCTGGGGAAGCAGCTTCAGCCCTGAATCCTCTCAGTGAAAGTAAACATGGTGTCTCAGCAGCCACACGTCTGGCATGAAGATGCTGGGCCTTCCAGTGAGTGATGAAATGCAGTGCTGGGAGACCTTGAGACATCCGTTAAGACGCTCTTGGTTATAAATCACGGCCCCTTTGATAAATGTGGCTGAAACAAAAAGGATTTACTATCCCACATAAGTAGAAGTCTGGAGGCAGGCAATTCCAGGATTGCTGAATCCAGCAACTCAATTATCTCACGCCCCAAGCCAGCTCTTCTGCAATGCTCTTGGCTTTCTTCAAGGTCACAAGATGGCTGCTGCAGCTCCACACATCACATCATATCCCATCAGGACATTCCGAAGCAGGAAAGAAAGGGTGTGGGTTCTGTTTGCACGTCTCCTACTTTTATCAGGGAGCAAAATATACATACCAGAGCCAGGGCCAGACTCGGGTTTTGTAGGACTCTGAAGATTATGGAATTAAGGTGAAGGGGATCTCTCTTTAAGAAGAAAATATACACAATTATGAATACAAAATTAGGTACAGGGATTTGGAAGAAGTTCACACACATGAAGAACCTTGGTGCATAAGCTGTAAATCTGCTTCTGCCCAGAACCCACTAGCGGCTTCCCCTCGGTCTCATTAATCAGCTGACTAGTGGGGCTAGGAAGTTCCTGCCTTGGGTCAGCTTTGGTTCTGAGATCTGAAGTTGTGCTGAAGTGCAGACCAGGGGGTCCCAATCACAGGACAAAAGTGAAACAGAGGCCAGGAGTCAGGCAGACTGGGGCCCCGAAACAAAGAACAGAAAGAAGGGGTGAGGGGAGAGCAAGGACAAACAGCAGCCTCTGCCCCATTCTGACTTGCGCTGGCCCACTCAGGATGCCCAGTGACAAGTGTGAGGACACGTCCTCCTTCCCCTGGCTCTGCTTCCATCTCCCCTCCATCCTTCCACCCCGCACTCTGCTGTGGGTCCAGGTGCCTGCTCCCTTCCATCTCCTCGCCGTCATCCTGCCCCGTACCCTGCTGTGGGTCCAAGTACCTACTCCCTTCCATCTCCCCCCAGTCATTCTGCCCCGTACTCTGCTGTGAGTCCAGGTGACTGCTCCCTTCCATCTACTCCCCATTATCCTGCCCCGTACTCTGCTGTGGGTCCAAGTACCTGCTCCTTTCCATCTCCCCCCAATCATCCGCCCCATACTCTGCTGTGGGTCCAAGTACCTGCTCCCTTCCATCTCCCCCGCATCCTCCCGCCCCATACTCTGCTGTGGGTCCAAGTACCTGC
>NW_012106697.1:4569707-4584062 GCF_000951045.1 Mandrillus leucophaeus | reverse complement strand
AGTACCTGCTCCCTTCCATCTCCCCCGCATCCTCCCGCCCCATACTCTGCTGTGGGTCCAAGTACCTGCTCCCTTCCATCTCCCCCGCATCCTCCTGCCCCGTACTCTGCTGTGAGTCCAAGTACCTGCTCCCTTCCATCTCCCCCACATCCTCCTGCCCCCGTACTCTGCTGTGGGTCCAAGTACCTGCTCCCCTGTAGGAAACTGACAAATTAGCGTTGACCATGTTATGTTCTATTATGTGTTTTGTATGCATTGACAAATACACACACACACGTTTGTCTGAGTAAATCAGAAGTGAGACCATCAGTTAGCAAGGGCTAAGCAGTACTGTATTGTACGTCTTAGGGAGAAGCCACAGAACAGAAAGGAAGAATGCCTAGCTATTGACAATTACTGGAGCAGCATTTTAAAATATACAATCATTTCCAAAGGAAGATTCGAGGCAATTTCAAAGATAAGTGAAGCAGGAACTTTAAAAAGAAAAAGAGGAACATCAGAAATAAGATAAATAGGGTGTGAAAAAATAAGATTAGCTCTGAAAGATGAGGGTTGCTCACTAATACACTATCCATGGTGGCTCACAAACCTTTAATTACTAATGATAAGGGCTGCGAAACTCATCTTCATGTATTACACCCGGATCCTTAGCAACTCTAGAACGACCCCTCCCCCAAAGCTTCAATGGTGTGCATAGAAAGTTATTTTATACCTTGCAGATAATAAATACATCAAGAAAAATTTCTGTTTAAATTTTAGTCAGTGATAATAGCAACTACTGCAATAATAATAGCTATCTTGAATTAAGTGCATCCTAGTTCTTGTTTCTAATTCTCCTAATGACTCTGCATCGTGGATATTGTTAGTTTTGTTTGTTTGTTTGTTTTGATGTTGTTTTCTTGTTTTTTTGTTTGTTTTTGTTTTTGTTTTTTGACACGGAGTCTCACTCCGTCAGCCAGGCTGGGATGAGGTGGCATGATCTCAGCTCACTGCAACCTCTGCCTCCTAGGTTCAAGAGATCCTCTTGCCTCAGCCTCCCAAGTAGCTGAGATTACAGGTGCCCGCCACCATGCCCAGCTAATTTTTGTATTTTTAGTAGAGATGGGGTTTCACCATGTTGGCCAGGAGGGTCTTGAACTTCTGAATCTCAAGTGATCCGCCCGCACTGGCCTCCCAAAGTGCTGGTATTACAGGTGTGAGCCAGCACACCCAGCTGTTATTGTTAGTTCTGAAAATAACATACAGCCAAATAAAATGGAACACACATGTGGTTCTGAGCTTCCAAGAAGCTAATCCAAAGAGAACAATCAGTTCCATTAATATAACTTAGAGCATCTATATTCATGAACATATATGTTTCTCTGGAAAATCATAATTGTCCCTGAGTCCTGAGAGACACTGAGATATCTTTTAATGACTTTTTGCAGTTTCCTAGACTAAATGTCTTAATCATTTTACTTCTACCCTGGAATTTGCAAATTTTTATTATGAAGACACCATATGTAAAAGTTATAATTTCTGATTCTACTTTAGTATAACATTGGGGCTTTATTTATTTGTTTTCTGAGAAATCCCAAAAACAAGTGCCCATTCTTTCTTTATTGGCTTAAACTTCTTTTTTTGACATCATTCTATTGTTTGTTGTACTTTCTTGACAACAGAGAATTAAAAACCCCATTCTATATCCTTGTTTCTGCTCTGTGCCAAGGCTATTAATCTCTCACATTCCTATTCGCAAAACTTCTCCCCAAATGGTAAAAGAACGTTATGTTTTGCCCTGAAACCTACACACCCATCCACAGTGCATGCGATGACATTTCAGGGCTGGCTTACACTTCACATCTGTGGCATGGCAAGACTCTCAGCCTGAAAGCAATCTCTCCAGGTCTGAGTTCGGCTGGCAGATGAGACTGGTTTCTGGTTTAGCCATGATGAGGAAAACAGCTGAGTCAGGACACGGTGATGCTGGGTGACAGCCACTAGAGTCCCGTCCCCCACTCCTTTCTGCCTATAGCCGCCATCCCAGAAACATGGAAGATTTGGTTTCCTTGGTAAAAATGCCCCTCCCCAAAACACACTAACTTTCTACCATCGATTTAAGTCTTGCAGACTTTAAGGCGGCGGCACTAACAGGAAGACTTTATTGAGTTCATCTTTTTCTCAGGATTTCTTAGAGAGGTGTCACTGAAAAAGATAAAGACAGGAACAGATTGTCTTTTTTTTTTTTTTTTTTGAGATGGAGTCTTGCTCTGTTGCCCAGGCTGGAGTGCAGTGGCAGGATCTCGGCTCACTGCAACCTCCACCTTCCAGTTTCAAGTGATTCTCCTGACTCAACCTCCCGAGTAGCTGGGACTACAGGTGTCTGCCACCATGCCTGGCTAATTTTTCTAGTTTTAGTAGGGATGGGATTTCACTACATTTGCCAGGCTGGTCTTGAACTCCTGACCTTGTGATCCACCCACCTCAGCCTCCCAAAGTGCTGGGATTACACAGTCATGTAGTGGGACTGCTGACCCTGCCATAGTAAAGCAAGCCCCCTGGCCAGGGGCCCCCAGTTTGCCTCTGCCCCTGCACTCTTTAATAGTCCAGCTGGATTTCCAGCTGCTGTCAGTCCTTTCTCCGGCCTCCTGTCCTGAAAGGAGAGAAATCTGAAAGTGTTCTTATCCCCATAGGATGAAACAGAAAGAGGTAAAGCACAGGCTGCCTCCATGGGTCCAGCCTGAGCCTGTCATAGGAAATGGGCCTTCCTCACGGAAGTCCTACCTGAGACCTGGTCCCTGTCCTCTGGAAAGCCTTTGCCCTGCGTCTTCCCTCCAGGGGATGAAGATCACGCTCTTCCCCAGAGCACGGGAGCCCTGCCCAGGCTGGCTCCACTGGGGTTCTTAGTTGGGCACCCTGCCACTCCCTCTCCCAGGGGCCTAGGGCAGGTTGGGTTGTCACAATGTCATGGTGGGCCAAGGACACTGAGGAGGCAGGCTCGGTGATGCTAAATTATGGGAGAGTCAGGCACAACACAGCAAAATGCCAAGTGGAGAAGGGCAGTTTGCAGCAGACTCAAGCATACTCTTCCATCCCCCACTGTGAAGGCCGTGTGCGTCAGCCATCATGCACCTAGCAAACCAGCAGATGTGTGCCAAGTGCCGACTACATGTGATGGCCAATGAAAAGTTCTAATTCCACAGTGGGGAGCCACTGGGAGTCCTTGTCCCCCTCCCGCTCTCCCTGCTCGTGAAGACAGTAGATACTAAATAAATACACATACCACACAAATAAATCACTGTGGTAAGGGCTGTCATGGACACAGAGATTGCCATGAAAGAGGGTACTGGGGTGGGGGAAACAGGAGCCCGATGTAGGTGAGGGGCTACGGGGGCCTCTCTGAGAAGAGAGCTTGAGGCTGAAACCCAGAGGAGGAGTTCTCAGTGGTCAGGCGGGAAGAGGAAGTGCTCTCCAGGCTGAGGGAACGGGCTGCTTGAAGAACCTGAGCCGGGAAAGACCTTTGAGAGTTAGAGGAATGGAAAGAATGGGCCAGGTGGACAAGTGTGGGGAGCCAGGAGAGGGGACGTGGCAACGAGATGGGGCTGCTTAGGTAAGCAAGGGACCATTGGCCCAGGACTTGGTATTTTTTATCTTAAGACTTGGTATTTTTGTGGCTGGGCATAGTGGCTCACACCTGTAACATCAGCACTTTGGGAGGCCGAGGCAGGCAGATCACCTGAGGTCAGGAGTTTGAGACCAGCCTGGCCAACATGGTGAAACCCCGTCTCTACTAAAAATACAAAAATTAGCCAGGCGTGGTGGTACGTGCCTACAATCCCAGCTACGTGGGAGGCTGAGGCAGGAGAATCACTTGAACCTGGGAGGCAGAAGTTTCCGTGAGCCAAGATTGCAGCACTCCACTCCAGCCTGGGCGACAGAGCGAGATTCCATCTCAAGATAAAAAAACAAAAAACTTGGTATTTTTTAATCTTAAGTTCAATGGGAAACCACAGGGAAATTTTCCAGGGGAGGATCACGATCCATTATCTTCAGGGTAATGTAATTCACAGCTCATGGGAAGAACAGAGTCAAAGAACAAAGTCAAACAGGTCATGAGCAGTTCCGTGAAAATTCTTACACTGACCCGCTAAACAGACTGTCAATGTGATTTCATCCACCTTTAATTAGTAATACTGGTTGCTGTGAAGAACAATCTTAATTTTTCATGCCTGGATCATTGTAGACTTTGGAAAGAGCTCCCTATGGCCCTCCCAAAAGTTTCAAAGACATACACATCAAGTTATTTTATATTTTACACATAATAAATATACGGAGATTTTCTTTTTTTTATTTTGGTCAATAACAACCATAACAGTAGTGGCTATCTGGAATTAGGTACCTCCTCAGTTCACCCTCTCTGCATTGTGGATACTGCGATCCCAATTTTACTGAGTTAATGGCGGCTCATCATTTTAGGTCCCATGCCTATGGTTACAAATCTCTGAGCAACAAACCCAGGACTTGAATTCCAGTCTAGCCATGAAGCACACAGTCCCATCCAGTTCTTCTAAGATGTTCCAGACATTTCATCAGAATGTTCAATGTGTTTCTGACCTCGTGTTTCCCAGTTACAGACTCACCCTTCTGGCTTCCGTGGGGTCTAGAGCTACGTCTCGGCTCCTTCACACTTGCAGAAACAGAAGTTCTACCATTGTCCTTTCAAATTTTTTTGCTCATATCATACTGCAAAAACCTCTACAGTTGCTCCAAGCCCAATTTACCTCCTTTTCTTCTACCTTACCCCAATCCCTTTCTTTCTTATCACCAACATGGGTGATTTGCATATACCAGAACTAAAATTTTTCTGGTTGTGAAAACAATTCTTCCATTGCAACACTTAAGTGTTGGGAATTTGGTGGTCAGGGAGAGGTAACCGAGCTCGCCCAAGTAACTTCAATCAGCCTAATAAATAATCTGTAGAATCCCTGGAATGCCCTCTCTGTGCCAATCCCTCCCTGTCCTTCAAAGGCCAAATCAAACACCATCTCTACCAGGAAACACTCAAGAGTTGCTAATGCTCTCCAGCTTGGAATTCCGTAAGACCTGATGCTACATTTGTTTGTTTTGGACTCTGCCCTCCTAGAGTGGAAGCTCCCTGAGGACAGGTCTTTGGCATCTTGACCTTTGTTTCCCATCATGAACTTGTACACAGTAGAGTCTCAGTAGATGTTAGTGGGTGGTACGAGTTATTAAATATTGAGGCAGTTGATTCCTGACTCTACTTATTGACAGGTTGTTCACATGGCTGGTGTGTAAACCAGTCGCCATGTAAACCAGTCACCAAGTAAACAGAGAAGAAAGTGAAGTCAGGCTTTCAACCCTGGCTAATTATTAATAGCTCCAGAAGAGATTTCAACAGGGAAGAGATGTTGAAAGCACGAATTCTCCTCGCATCAGTTGACCCAGAGCTACAGTCCAAGGCCGAGACACACAGCCCTGAGGGGCTGATTCCTGCAGCCTCTCCTGGACAGTGTCCATCTTATGCCACCATGCTCATGAAGGTAGGATGGGGAAAGATTTCCCCAGAGCTTGGTGAAAGATCATAGAACATGGTCCGGACCCCTGCCTGACTTGAGAGAAATGCAGCAAATTCAGGCCCAAGCTTCTAAAGGAGGCTGATATTTTTCTCCAGAGGAGAGACTTATTTTGAAAACTGGAACAGGATATGAAATGCCAGGCTCAATTCTAAAACCTGTGGTTGAACGGCTGTGAGGCCTGGACCCAAACTATCTGGGGAAATCAAGACAATCTGGAAAACGTGGCTTCGGAGCTTTAGTGGCAGCTCGTGTGGTATTGTCCAGGCCTGCCTGAGCTTCAGGAAGTCAGATGCGGGGCGGGAAGCTGCATGCGTTCTAGTGGCGACCAGGGCCGTCTGTGTGAGCTGCATGGGAGCACAGGCATACCCTTCTCAGCCTGGCTGCACTGCAATCAATGTGATTCGGAAAAAAAAAAGAAAAGAAGAAAGAAACCCCATCCACTGAGTGCTTTTCTCCAGCGCTTCGCTCCACGCCGAGAACGGCTGCGTCTCTGGATCCCTGCTGACTTTGCTGCCTGCAATTCCCATTTCGAGGATCAAGCAGTGTGTGGCCAGGGGCTCTCCGGGGTCAGGCCAGTGGTCTGCTGCCTGAGCAATTACATTCTGTTTTAGAAAGACAGAGAAAGGGAAATGGTTAGAGGAACATCTCTTTGGAGCGGCATGCGGCAAACACATCTCAAAGGCTCATAACCGCCACTCCCACGGGCTCCGAAGAGTCCCGCTGGCGGGAAGCCTCTTTGCAGGACAATTTAAAATAGCAATGCCACAAAATCCGAGAAAGCGTGGTTTATAATAGAAACCATATCTCGACCTTCACACTAGCAGCAAAACCATCCAAGCCAGCCAAACTGTCATCATTTCACCAGAGTTTTCACTGAAGCCACCCATGGCTTGAACATTATTGGTGACTTTTCTTAGACTGGGAGGATGTCAGAAGTGTATTGTATTTTCAGGGAGGTGGGAGGCTTCTGTTATAACCATGTCCTAGAAGAAAAATGCGGATTTTTATTAGGCCTCTAATACACCTTAGATAGGTTTCACCTTTTATTTTCATCTGACCAGATTTCAACGGTGTCCCCCAGTTCCCTGGAGACCTGCTGTGATGCCTCAAGGGAGAAAGGGAAGAACTTGGGTCCCTGACCCCACACCTCATGAGAATTATACTTTCAGTAGTTGAAAGGAGACACGATAGTTAAAATGTGTAACAACCAGCACCCCATGGGTGCCAGCCATTGAGAATGAAGCACCTGTTGGAGCAGCTGGAGGGCCGCCCTAACTCCTGTCTGTTGGAAAGCAGCCCTGTGCCAGCTAATGCTGTGCCTAATTCTGTGGTCCCTTGAAGCCCTTTGAACTTTGTAAGAGGGAGGGCCCATTTTGCTATGCCCAGGGCCACACAAAGGGAGATGAGGCACAGTCCCTGATCTCAGGCACTTCTCAGAAAAGGACAATCATCCTTTTACATGGCCTATGGCAGATGCCAGGTGAGCAGCTTCCAGGGGTTCCCATGCCTGACTGCACATCCCGACCACCTGGGGGACATTCAGAAGAGATTCCTCAACTCCTCCTAACCTGCTGAATGCAAATATCCAGGAGCCAGGTCCAGGCCAAGCTCAGGGTGGTCCTTGTGCAGCCAGCATGGGATGCACTGGTGTGGATGGTGAGCACCCTGGTTTCCAGCAGGGAGTGACGCTGTGGCCTGTGTGGGAAGAAGGCCAGAGGGGCAGCACCAGGCAGAGCAGGAGGGACCAGACAAGGCCCTGCAACGGCACCTCTACTCTGGGTGGGTTGCCAGGGAAGACAAGATTTCAATCCTCCCGCCACCTTGAGAGGAGTCATTTAGGGATGTAGGACACAGCTGGAGGCTGGATGTTGGGCAGCTGTTGGCCACCAGCCTCCTCTGCTATTCTTCCTGGCTTTGCAACCATTCTCCTATATATGGTGGAGAGAGATAGGAAGGAATGGGTGAGAAATATATATGCTCATGTATTCCAAAAATGCATCACGAAAAGACAAGTAAATGCGCCTAGAGTTTGCCAAAGCCACACCTTGCCCATGTGCAACAGCAAATAATGAACATGGACCACTCGGTGCTCCCCGCCTCTTCCTGTCCCTCCACCCCTCCCTCCACCTGCACCTTCATTCCCAGCGCAGCCTCGCATTTCTGGGTGTGCTCCCCAGATAGCACAGCTCAGCTCAGCACACAAAGGGATCCTACAATGCTGAATGCAAACGGATGGGCCCTGGCAAGTGTAGAACAAACTGTATTTACTGGGTTTCTGATTTGGAGGTAAAGCGCGAATGTTGCAGTTTCTTTCCATTTTAATGCTAAGGATGATTAAGACAAAGGCCTGGTTTAGAAATTATAACCCTTATCTCATAATTATTCCTTGGCTACCCAAATTAATGCAAGCATGTAACAGGCATTATCACGGGGAGCTGGCGACGGAGTGCAGGCACCCAAATAGAATGCAGGCACCCGCATGAAACCGCGCAAGCCTGAAGGCAACTGCTCAGCCGCTTCTCACCGCACTTCCTAGTGTGGGGTGATTTATTTCTGGTTCCTTCCTGTTAGAAATGATTAATTGGTTGAGGGGCTCATCAAGGAGGGTCCTGGCATTGCTGTCTACCCCTGTCTAGAGGAGGGGTCCTGGAGGGCACTGGGAAGCGCTGAGCACATCACCATGGGTGAAGATGTTACCTAAATTCCTAATATAGTGCTGACTGTACAGTGGCCAACTTGTCCTGGTTCACCTGGGACTGTCCTGGTTTTCAAACTGCAAGTCTTGCATCCCTGAAACTCTCTCAGCTGCAAACCAGGAGACTTGATCACCCTGTTTAGTTGCCACAACCCCGCTAGCAAAACAACCCAGTTCCTCTCCCCTTCCAGCTCTTCCAGCCATCTCTCTCTGATGGCAGCTTTCTTTCCGTCTTTCCCACCTAGGTCATTCAAGGGCTCCCCTGCTCTTGGAGTTCCCAGGATTCTGTCACTGCAGAACCGTTGTAGTGACCCCACCCTCTTTATTTGGACTCCCTGTGTGGACTCCTCATCCTGATTTCTCCTCTCCATCTCCCTACCCCACTGCTACACACACTCACACACACATAAACATTAACACACACATACAACACAGACAGACACACATAAACACACACTCACATATACACACTCGTGCACCCACATACATGCTTACACTCATGCACTCACACACACTCTCATACCCAGGCACATACACACTCATGCACACACACATTCACACACACATGCACACACGTGCTTACATGCATGTAGGACACATGCACACAGTTGCGTCCCCACTGACTGACTCTCCCACAGCCTCCTCCCGTGTCCCCTCCGCTGAAGGCCTCCCTGGGCCTGAGCCTCCCTCCCTCTTTCAGGCTTGGGCACCCACTCCTGGTAGCCACTTACTCTGGAGTCAATGCCCAGCAGCTGCAGCCCCCTTCCTCCCTCACTAAAGCTGAGCTCTGTTAGGGGAAGGAGCCGCCCTCCACCTCTGTGCCCCCCACCCCAGAAGCCTAGCCGAGTTCCTGGCATGAATCCAGCGCTCAGTGCATGTCTGTGGAACTGAATAAACCAGCCCTGAAGTCATGGGCTTCTCCTACATGCTGGCAGGGACGTTCCACCGTCACCTGGGACTCCTCTCACCTGGGGCCCCCCACTCCTTCTCTGCCTGCGTGGAGTGGATTTCCTCCCCACCAGTTGATGAGTGGGGAGCCACCGCCTCCAGCACACGTTGCAGGAGAACCGGGTGCTTCCTGCCACCCTGGGAATTGGCTGCCCACCCTACAGTGGGATCCCACTTAGAGGCCCCCCTGCCCCTGAACACACACACACAAGCCCACCCTCACCCTTGTTTCTCACCTTCGGCCAGATCTGGAGGGCTGGGTCGCCTCCCGGGATGTCACTAGGTGGCGCTATGTGGCAGTCCCGGGGCCCTGCAGGGGCTGGATGGGGTCAGCAGGCCAACCAGGAGCTTCCGGATCCACAGGTGGGGATTCCTGCTGTGGCGGTGGAGAGGCGTGTGGCAGGCCCTTCTTCGTAGGCCTGGCCTCAGCTGTATGCCCTTGAAAAGATAATGTGGGGTACAAAACAGAGGTGCTAAAAGTCACTGGCAGAGGGAAAAGAAGAAAATCGTTGCCGCAGCATTGTGAAATGAAGGCTGAGTCCATCACTTACACTACACAGTCACCTGTGCACCTGACCCGCCAGGTGGCTACGATTTTTTCCTCAGTAAGAGCAATTGTTTTTCTGGGGCAACTTGTTATTTTAATAAAAATGAGTCGATTTACCTATGACTAGAAAGATCCAAAATCACCTTCAGGGCTGGGGTTTTCATGGCTGCGTGTGTTGATTTGTGGAATCTAGGCCGTCGGGCTTCATCTCTCTTGCTTCTGTTCTTTGTCATGGCACACACACAGACTATGAGGTTCATAATTGGTGAGGTCGTTCATAGCAAAAGAGTTCCACTTCGTGCTTCAGTGCTCTCCGCCTTGTAGACTGTGAGAGGGAGAAGCAACACATTAAATTAGCTGGCGAGACTAAATTGGGATGTGTTGTGATCATCACCATGGACAGATAAGGAAGAAAAAGAGAAAGTTAGAGATGCAGTAAGTGAAAGAAACCTTCCCATGGAAAAACACGAGCCACAGCTGGAGAAGGAGGGACGAGGGATGCGGGAAACTCAGGAAACGGAGAAACTTGGAAAGCTGCAATGCGAGGGGGCGATTTATGGGGTGAGAGCAGATGGCTGTGCAATGTGATATGACAGCTAAATAAGCACAAGCAGGCTCAGCCCTCACGACCCACACTGCCCGGCTGCATACGGCCTGGGTGCCTGGCCCCACCGCCAGGGGCATCTGCGGACCAGACCGCTGCCACCTATTGAGCACTTATTGTATGTCAGGGACTTAGCACACAGTCATGCCATCCCCCACAGACCCTACAAGGTGGCCAGGACCAGCAGGGAGACTGCAGCTTGCAGAAGTGAAATAGCCAAGATCCCAGAGCTAGAAAGTAGCAGCTGGAATTTAACCCAATTTAACTGCACCAACCCAGTTCCCAAATCCTGTTAGTGCTTTGGTTCTGGTCACACTCTGTGAGTGAGGATGTGAGGTGCAAGGTGACACCTCACTGGCCAGTGCCAGCAGGAGCACTGCAGTGACCTCTGGCAGTATGGAGTGGAAGGGGCCCAGGCACCGGGAGACAGATGACCTGGGTTCCAGTCCCAGCCCTGCCTTGCACTAGCTGTGTGGCTCTGACTCAGTCACTTCACCTCTCTGAGCCTTAGTCCCTTCAACTACAAAATGGAGGAAATGGTATCATCCCCACTGGGTTGTTGTGATGGTTAAGTGGATGTTGGTGTCAGCTCTTGGTGGACTGCTTGGCTCACTAAACATATGATACTGTTACTAGTCTCGTGAGCCAACCTGTAAATTGCTGGTAGCTTAGCGGTCTTGATTCTACTCATTCATCATGACCAGCCTATTCTACCTCCTGCATTTGAAGTAGTAAATATTTGTAATATTGAAACCTGCGTAGCAAGGATGGACGGTTCGTCCTTGGTGAGGTCTTAGAAGTATGAGTGGCTTCTGTGGTCCATGACTAGGTTTGCGCCCAGCCGGCTGCAGCCTCCACAGGACTTGCAAAGCCTTCTCTCAGTCCTCTATTTCATAGGAAGTGAGCAGCTGTAGAAAATTTGGTTCTGAAGAAAAGAAGGGTGATGGGAAGTGATGGTTCTGGAACCCCTCCCAAAGGAAGAGTGGTTGAGGGAAATTAAGATCTGCAAAGCCTGGAAAAGGGAAGCAAAGGTGCCATCTTCCAGTGTGCTCATTAATGGAGGAGAGGAGGCTGGCTTGGAGTTGCTCCCAAGGTCAGGGCTAGGAGGAAGAAGGGCAGGGTAGGCTGCATGGGAAAGGGCGCTGGGATGTGCTGAGGCTGGGCTCCAGCTGCTTTGCTAGGAAATGTGATTAGATAGATAATGTTTCCCGACGATTCTCCGTCAGCTGGATATCCCGCCATTCAGTTCAATGCTGACAACAATACCTGGAGTTAGAGTGGGCCTCACAGGTCAAGGGACTCCATCCCACAAGACAGCCCCCACTCAGATGCCAGCCACAAGTCCCAGGTCCCCAGGATGCCGGCACCTGTGTTTGATTTGGCTACAATCGAGGGGTCACACTTCAGGTTTGATCATTCACTAGGACAATCACTGAACTCAGGAAAGCACACTACATTTAAGACGACTGTTTTATTGGAATGGATGGCCCTTAGGGAGGCACCACATAGAGAGGCCCGTTGGAGAGAAAGCATGGGAGGTGAGGCAGGCAGAGCTTCCACTCCCCAGGGGCTCCGAAACCGCACGCCCCGTGGGCTTCATATGGGGCTTCATTGAGCAGACACGAGTGAGGAAATCATGGGTCAGGTGATTGGACTCAGTCTCCAACCCCTCTCCCCTCTCCTGGTCTGGTTCCTCTGGTGGCCAGCCTCCACCCTGAAGCTGTCTAGCCCCCAACCCCAGGACCCCTCTCAGTAGCATTAATTCAGGTGTGGGAGAAAATAGCTCCTTTTAAATGGAAAGCCAAAGACATTCTTATCACCCAGGAAATTGTACCCCTGGTTTTCGGAGCTCTAGGTGAGAAACCTGGGACAAAGACCAAATACATTTTTTATGACACCACAGACACACTTTAACATCCCTTCTGCCACTAACTTACTATATTTAGTGGCTCTAAAACTGATTACGGGACACAATTCAGCCCCATGTAGGAAAACATCTTGTTAACCAGAGCACTTAGCCATTGAATAGGCTGCTGCCCAAGGTCTGAGCCGCCTGGAGCAGGAAGAGTGGCAGCGGAGGTTGGGTGGCTCAGTCAGTGTGCAGAGGAGGAAAGCGCCCCCTGCTGGAGGGGCAGCGTGGAGCAGATGCCCGCTCAGCACCACTCAGGACTCAGAGTCACGTGTCTGCCTTGCTTGGTTTCAGAATCGAGAGATGCTTCCGTTTTGGATGAACAGCACCGGCAGGCGGGAAGGTTGGCAGCGTGGATGGCACGGCTACGACAACGAGCTCATGGACATGCGGGGCATCTTCCTGGCCTTCGGACCTGGTAGGCGAGGAAATGACCAGATCCTCTCAGACCCCATTCCCAGGGAAGCATCTGTAAGGGGGGGCTATGGGTGCCAGGAGAGGCTGCAGATTTCCTTACAGACCCTCTTTATGAGCCAAGCAGAGCAAACCCAGCCGGTCTCCATGAAACATCTCTTGCTGGCTTCCTTTCAAATGCTTCTTGGGTTTGGCAAATGTAGCCAAATACTTTGCCTCGTAAATTTTAAATCCTGAGTGCAGTGAAGAAAATGTATTCCACATGTTTGTGATTCATTTTTTACCTAATTCATCAAAATGTTATTTCACAGCTATCTGATGTCCAGGAAAGCTTATCGGACACCAGGTTGCTGACAGCTGTGAGTCTCACAGTTGATGTGATCGCTTCTCAAGGTCTGGCTCTTCCACAGTCCTTCCCATCTACAGCACCCACCTCAGGGAGGCTCATTTAGTTTAGGGCCCAACCAGGAGCTGGGATGTGCTCAAGGGCAGGCGCGGAAATGACCTTGAGCCTGACTTTGAGAATGAGCCAGAATGACGAGGGATGCCTTGGATGAGAGCAAATTTGCTTTGTCTTCCTTGACCAGATTAATTCCTAGGGCTGGACGAGAGGAGAGATGGAGGAGGCCTATCTGGTCATTTGATTTAACAGATGGATCCCTGTCAATTCATATTTCGGAAAAGTTTGCCAAACACTCAAGATCTTACTACTACCTGAACACCCTCTTCTCCCAAAAACAAAAATTAAAAAAAGGAAAAAAGCGTCCAACAGCCATCAGCCATCAACCAACCAGTTGACTGGTTCATGAGCTATCCTTCTTTCTTAGTACAGTCCCTCCTCCTGTACTAATTATAAGCAGCCTACCCTGATGCCTGTATTCTGAATGCCTTTCTCTAGATGTTGGTCAAAATGTTTCAGCCCCCAAAAGTCCACGTTTGCCTTTCAAATTATAGGTTAGATATCACATCTACAAGCTCTGCTTATCTCTTCAGTGTAGTAAGATCAAAGACGTATGTCAGCATCCCTTGTTCGGCCTACCATGGTTCACTCTACTTTCCATAAAATCCCTGTTAAGAACTATGAGGTGTCAGTTTCTGCAACCTTCGTGGGTGCCTGAGCTTAGGAAACACATTAGTCCAAATCCCTTTCCGCATGTGATCCAGGTTCCCAAGTCCTCAAGGGAGCATTAGAAGCAGTAGCAGCAAATTCATGGAACACTAACAGGGTTCATGATGTTGGCCTAAGAGAGGGTTCTGAAGATGCTGCCTTTAACCAATAATGGTTATCAGGTGCTCCCTGTCAGCCGAACCCCAGGTCAGACATGCAGAGCCCCAAAGCTAAAGGAATTAGGAATGGAGCACGCTGAGGGTAACTGCTGGATTACATTGGATACATTCCAGGGTCGTGGTCTTTCTTTGGGAGAACATTAGTCAGCAAGGCTTTCATTCAAAAGTGTGGCACCCTCCATTCCCAGATGAGGGAAATAGGATCATGAATGCAAAGCAGTTGTCTGGGAAGGACTATATACAAATGAGAGTCTCAGGAATATGTGTGTGTGTGTGTGTGTGTATGTGTGTTCGTGTGTGTGTGTGTGTGTTCGTGTGTGTGTGTGTATGTGTGTTCTTGCGTGTGCGTGTGTGTGTGTTCGTGTGTGTGTGTGT
>NW_012106697.1:4564432-4568019 GCF_000951045.1 Mandrillus leucophaeus | reverse complement strand
GTGTGTGTGTGTGTTTCAGACAGTTTCTTGTCACCCAGGCTGGAGTGCAGTGGTGCGATCTCAGCTCACTGCAACCTCCACCTCCTGGGATCAAGCAATTCTCTTGCCTCAGCCACTTTAGTAGCTGGGACTGTAGGAGCCCATCACCATGCCTGGCTAATTTTTGTATTTTCAGTAGGAAGACGGGGTTTCACCATGTTGGCCAGGCTGGTCTCAAACTCCTGACCTCAGGTGATCCATCTGTCTCAGCCTCCCAAAGTGCTGGAATTACAGACGTGAGCCACTGTGCCCAGCCGAGTCTCAGGAATATTTTAAAGCAGAACCAAATCTAGCCCCAAACCCCAAATTTTAAACAAGGTACCCAAAGCTGCATTAGCTTAAAGTTAAAGTTCAGTGAAGAGATTCTGTCCATTAACAGAGGCCTCCGTCATAGGCTCCTTTAAGACTAAAAGCTCCCAGTCTTTTACAGACAGATAGATGACCCCTGATGAAAATGGACTGGGCTAATTGCAAAATGTTTCCAGGCAGATACAGCACCGAGAGCCTCCCGCAAACCATCACGTTCTGGCTCCAGTTCTCATGAAAAATTAAACAGCTTTACACACTGGCTGTTTACTGAGAAGAAAATTTAAGAGCAAGGCCTTTAATAGCTATCTAGCTGCACTTTGAGATAAAGGTGCATCCCTCCTGATTAACCGTATGTGCTTCTTGCTTAGGGAGAAAGCTGAGCATCACTGCAGCTGCCCAGATGCTGCCTTAGAAGTCAGTGAGTCTGGTCCAGCAAAGAGAAAGGGAAGTAATTCTGCAGGAGAGCTTTTCTCTAGTTAATCCCAGTTTCTAATTTGAACGGTCTAATCTTGCCCTGGAGAACTCCACGTTCGAGATAAGACAGCAGGAGTGTGAGTCGGTGAGCTGCCTGAGAGCTAGCAAGCCTCACTGGGAAAGCAGCCCCCGGTGGCCAGGCACAGTGTAAGCCTGCAGAACCTCCTCTCTGTAAGAGACACATCTTCTCTAATAACCAAGAAAATGTAAACGCGCGAGGATAACTTGGACTCTCAGTCCATGTCTGAAGTGCCATCTTGAGCTAGTAGAGCCTGTCTGAGTCCTCAGTTGGATCAGGCGTTGTTTTGCTATTCAGGAATTTTCTAAAAGCTTTCTCATTTCAGCCTGGATCGTTTCTGCACTGAGCCCAAAGCACTAACCCTGCAGAACAGGAGGCCATGAACTAGATGGGATGGGAAAGAAATCTCAATTCTCCTCTCTGCTTAAATGCACAGAATTTGATTTCATATTTTCAGTATAAAAAGATAACATTTTCTAATACTTTTGTCAGAAGAATTTGATCTCAGTTTTTCCTGTGAAGTGTTAAAGAAGAGGATTTTTGTTTTGTTTTGTTTTTTAGAGACGGTCTCTCTCTGTCATCAAGGCTGGAGTGCAGTGACGTGACGACTCACTTGTAGCCTCTATCTCCTGGGTTCAAGAGATCCTCCTGCCTCAGCCTCCTGAGTAGTTGGGACTACAGGCACACACCACCGCACCTAGCTAATTTTTTTATTTTTGCAGAGTTGAGGTCTTGCTATATTGCCCAGGCTGATCTTGCACTCCTCAGCCTCAAGCCATCCTCCTGCCTCAGCCTCCCAAAGTGCTGGGATTACAGGTGTGAGCCATAGTGCCCATCCAGAAGTGGATATTTGAAA
Source organism: Mandrillus leucophaeus (assembly GCF_000951045.1). NCBI lineage: Eukaryota > Metazoa > Chordata > Mammalia > Primates > Cercopithecidae > Mandrillus > Mandrillus leucophaeus. The sequence goes on along the minus strand of NW_012106697.1, from coordinate 4,566,322 downwards.
GGCTGGGGGGCACCTGGGCTTATTATGGTCCACTGCCTCATATGCCCTCCCACCCACACACAGCCAGGCATGGCCCCATGTGGCAGTAGGATTAGCACATCCAGGTCACATGAGAAGAAGGAGATAGAAGAGTTGCTTCCATGTCGCTGGAACAACCGTTCCACTGGTTTCTCATGCTGCAGTTGATTCCTCGGATGGGAAGTGTAACTACTATCCTCTTCTGATTGTCTGATTTGCCTCGATACTGAGAGGGGCTGGGATATTGGGGCAGCCCTTCCTTTCTCCTCTCTGGGCAGGTTTTACGTTGTTATTATTATTATTATTATTATTAATTATTTTGAGACAGAGTCTCTCTCTGTCGCCCAGGCTGGAGTGCAATGGCACAATCTTGGCTCACTGCAACCTCCGCCTCCCCAATTCAAGCAATTCTCCTCCTTCAGCCTCCTGAGTAGCTGAGATTACAGGTGCCTGCCACCACACCCGGCTAATTTTTGTAAATTTTGTAGAGACGGGGTCTCACCATGTTGGCCAGGCTGGTCTTGAACTCCTGACTTCAGGTGATCTGCCCACCTTGGCCTCCCAAAGTGCTGGGATTATAGGCGTGAGCCACCGTGGCTAACCAGGTTTTACATTTTTTAAAATCAATTTTTACTTTGAGGAGAAGCTGACCCTTATCCTCCATGCCCCTGAAGAAACGTGAACCCTCCAAATAATTTACAAAGTGAATATATTCAAACCACAATTTGCCCTTGTCATACATATTTATTAATAATAGCAGTGACCATTTACTGAGTATACACAATGTGCCAGGAATGACGACTTCCTATGCCTATTTCCTGAGGTCACTCAGCTAGTGCATGCTAGGGGCAGGCTGGTGGTGGAGCCCACACACTGCTTTATATTGCATTCAACTTTAATTCTCCAAAGGGAGCAACACGTGCTACTTGGGCAGTTGCCCTGGATCTAACATACTATGTGGCAGAAGTGTCTATATTTACCTTTTTTCCAATGTATAATTCCAGGATAAATAGAGGAGCAGAATTTGGCGCTGATACCTCTGGAATAGATTGCCGTGTGTTGCTGTTCGTTTGCTTTTTAACGGAAGTATTTATGATTATTTAGCGAAGCAGTTATAAAGATTATTTTCTAATATCTTAATAAACTTGGCTTTACAGCCCCCAAACAACTCATTTCCTTCAAAAGTTGTAGGGGAACTAAAAAGCACAGGCACAGGCCTTTATCAATGGATCAAATCTCCTCCCTCAATTCAACCTTAATGTAGCATTGGGTATTTTGTTGGAAGCTCTGGTTTGGGTCCTAAAAGTGAAGTTTCTTATGTATATTACTAAAATCTTACATTCACTCTTTAAATGGACAAGTGCTTTGACTTCTGCCTCTCATTTGCCCCCTGAAGAGGAGGAGAAATCCCTTGATTGAAATCCCTTCAAAGGCTTGCGGAGTCACCCTCGGCGCCCCTCACTCACCATGCTGGGCATGGTCACCTTACCTGTCTGTTCTTACCCGACTCTCGAGCTTGGGGTCACTCTGGGCAGAGGCACAGTGGTCATCTCCATTAGATCCCTGAGAGCCTGCACATGGATCCCTGATTCAGATGCCAGTTTGCTCATTTTCCACATGGCTAATTTATTTTATCTGTTGGTAAAATGCTCCCCAAGAGTGTTCCACTCATCTTCCAAATATATTTAGGAAACCATCGCCGTGGCTGCTGAGCTAGCCAGCACCGAGAACACTGCACAGTTTCACATTCCTTCAAGACCTGTGACCTCGACGGGGCAGCAAAGTGAGAAAACATTCTGGAGTTACCATGTGGCCTCTGCAGTAGACACTGGCACTCTGGCTGTCGTGTGGTCTCTGCAGTAGACACTGGCA
>NW_012106697.1:4533380-4559521 GCF_000951045.1 Mandrillus leucophaeus | reverse complement strand
TGTGGTCTCTGCAGTGGACACTGGCACTCTGGCTGTCGTGCAGCCTCTGCAGTAGACACTGGCAGTCTGGCTGTCGGTCCTGGCTAGATAGATGTTCTGGACGATGACATAGCATTTAATTTGGTTAAGGGCAAGACAGTCACTCTGTGGCCATACAGGCTCTACTGCGCTCTGCAGACATGGAGAAGCATCAGATGGCCCTTCAGCCTCCCCCAGCCTCCCAAAGAAAGTGCTGTTGTCACAAAGAGAGCACAGATACGCACAAAGAAAATCTGTTTGCTGATTACCTTTTTTTTTGAGACAGGATCTCTCTCTCTCATCCAGGCTGGAGTACAGTGGCACCATCGTGGCTCACTGCAGCCTTGAACTCTTCAGCTTAAGTGATCTGCTTGCCTCAGCCTTCCAAGTAGCTGGGAGCACACCACCATGCCTGGTTTAAAAAAATTGTTTTAGAGATAGAGTCTTGCTCTGTTGCCCAGGCTGGTCTCAAACTCCTGGGCTCAAGCAATCCTCCCTTCTCGCCCTCCCAACTTGCTGAGACTACAGGTGTGAGCCCCCAAGCCTGGCTCTGCTGCTTGTCTTTTAAAGAAATTCATCTCCATGAGCCATAGAAAGCTATTTCCCTTTCTAACCTACAGCCTTCCAGATACCCTTCTATGTTCACACTCTCTAGGCCACATCCCACTGATGGAGCTGATTCCCTAATCTGAATGCCACCTGCAGCCTGAGTGTAATTCTTCTTTATTGCGTTCAGCCCACCTCTGCCCCAGAGCTGCCATGACAACTTGTTTGTTTGCCTTTCCCTTTCAGATTTCAAATCCAACTTCAGAGCCGCTCCTATCAGATCAGTGGACGTCTACAACGTCATGTGCAACGTGGTGGGCATCACCCCACTGCCCAACAACGGGTCCTGGTCCAGGGTGATGTGCATGCTGAAGGGCCGCGCCGGCACCGCCCCGCCTGTCCAGCCCAGCCACTGCGCCCTGGCCCTGATCGTTCTCTTCCTGCTTGCATAACTGATCCTATTGCTTGTCCCAAAAAAAACACCATCAGCAAAGTGGGCCTCCAAAGCCAGATGATTTTCATTTCATGTGTGGATAATAGCTTCATTAACACAATCAAGGCCATGCACATTGTAAATATATTATTCTTGGATAATTCTATACATAAAAGTTCCTACTTGTTAAAAAAAGATACAAACCTTGTTTTTCCAGAAGGTAGAAAAATCCTAGCTTTCCATTTGTTCAGTTATATGTCATTTTCTGCTTTCTTTTCACATTACTCAGGATGAACTCTCTGAGCAGGGACCTGCTCCTGCAGCAACCAAACTGGGAGTGGACATTGCAGACAGATGCGGCTCTGGGCCCCTCTCTGTCCCACTTTGCACAAAGGAACCCCTCAGACCAGGCCCTTCTCTGTGCCCTGTCCACACCCAGGAGCCATCCTCAGTGTCTGTGGCCACAATCCTGTACTGTCCCTTCCATCCCTGATAAAAGGAGGTCTACACCAAAGCAAAAGCTACTGTCTATTTCTGACCCAGCTCGTGGAATTTTTTCATCTTATACTGAGTTCCAGAAAAGACATAACTTAGCATGGATCACCAATCAATCAAAAAATAAAGAAATCACTAAGGATTGGAGAACTCACAGAACAAGGTGAAAGACATGAGTCCCCTCCCAAAGTCTGAGTGCACAAAAATTTCTCCCTTGCCTTGGGGAGCAGAAAAGCTTCTGATGGACATGGGTTTCTGTGAGACTTATCACACATAGTACATCATGGCATGAAGCCTGGCACATAGCAGGCCCTGCTTGTTGACGGACGGATGAATGGCCTGTCTGGCTGCCTGCCCTGCCCATCCACCTGTGCAAAGGCTTCCTCAGACACTGCCACTCTGTGGCTCCCGATACAGGGTGCAGACAGGAGCAGTCCCTGACATGATAGTATAGGCTGGGAAAGCACTGGCTCACTGATGGGAATGTGGAGGCATCAGCAAGGACCTCAGTGGGTTGCTTGGAGAGGTGATGCACTAAGTCTCAGTCCTGGGCACCAGTACTCCAGCAGCGCGGCTTGCTTAATGACAGTCTTTGAGTGGCATAGAACTCCAAAGAAAATGGTGCTTGGTGGAGAAAGGAGGGAGCACGATGGAGCAGAATCCCAGTCACTGACCAATTAACTGGTCATTTGATTAGGAAACAGTTTGGCCAAAGTACCACCTTTGAGACCTACGTTCTTTTGATACCCTTGAGAAGAGCCATGGAGCCTGAGTTGAAATATTTTTAGCGTAGTCATCTGTGTTTGCTCTAGGAGAACTTGTAACACAAGAGACAACTGCCTTTTTACATGGTCATTCATACCTATATACATATATATATATATATATATATATATACTTGCATACACTATTATTGCATTAAAAAATGAGTTTGGGCTGGGCATGGTGGCTCACACCTGTAATTCCAACACTTTCAGAGGCCAAGGACGGATGAAAGAACCCTTGAGGCCAGGAGTTCCAGACTAGCCTGGGCAATACAGGGCGACCCCCATCTCTACAAAACATAAAAGATTTTTAAAAAATTAGCCAGGCATCGTGGCACACACCTGTGGTCTTAGCTACCCGGGAGGTGGAGGCAGGAGAATCACTTGAGCCCAGGAGGTCAAGGCTGCAGTGAGCTTTGATCGCACCACTGCACTCCAGCCTGGGCAACAGGGCAAGACCCCATCCCCCAACCCCCCCAAAAAAAGAGAAAGGAAAAAAAAGTTTGCACTAATTGAGGTACATCTGCAAATGAGACTTTTTGTTGGGAAAAGGCAACATGCCAGGTCTCCTCAGGACGATGGAGCCCTCATATGTGTGTTACCTTGAAAACTGAATATCAACGTTCACCTTGATTCAGGAAGACTGCGTGCTGTCTCCATGCCATGAATCATGAGAGCAAAGGATTACTGCTTAAAAATACTGAATTTACCTTCACAAAAGATTCCTAAGGATTTATGTAATGTGTTTTAAAAGCACCAGTAAACCATCGGATCAACTGGAAAGAAGGCGACTCTTCAGCCTTTGTTATCTAGCTGAAAACAAACGAGAACTTTCAAAACATTGGCAGTAGTTGTTGAAAAAGACATCTATTGTTCAGAGTTTCTTTCTCCTCAAAGGACGGTGTTCCAGTGAATTCGGCGGAGCCCACTTTCCTCCATTGTGAAGGAAGAAACTCCAAGAGATACTCAGATGATTAAATTAAAAGTGGATCATCAAACTCAAGAGAGGCATAAACTTAGACACAGTCTTGCATTTTTGTCTTTCCTGAGCTCTTCTGCCATTTTCCTCCTTCACTTGTCCTGAAAATCTGCAAGTTACATAATAAAATTTTAGATATTTGTCTGACAAAGTGTAATTACTCAACTGAATAAATGACTGAGAACAAGTTACAAAAGGAATCATGAATCCTGGTAAACAATAAAGAAAATTCAGACACTGAGGGTAAAAAAGAAAACTTTTTACTTAAATAATGCATACATTTTTGATGGCTTAATTATTTGGTGAAAATTTGTTCCCTTTTATTTTTGTTTTAAAATTACATTGTTCTCCTTAGGAAAATTCCACTTTCTCTAAATGTGTTTTTTTCCATAGGAGTAAAATCTGCTAGGAATATATATAGACACTTTTTCTCCTGGATTACTTTTCGACTTCACTGCTGATTCCAGGACAAAGATAATTGGGTTGGTCTACTGAGAACAAATGAAAGGAATGAGCCTCAGATTAAAGATGAGATGAGTTTTTAATAATCGCCATTCTGACTGGCATGAGATGATATCTCATTGCAGTTTTGATTTGCATTTCTCTAATGATCAATGATAATGAAGTTTTTTTCATAGGCTTGTTGGCTACATGAGTGTCTTCTTTTGAGAAGTGTCTGTTCATACCCTTTGCCCACTTTTTGATGGGGTTGTTTTTTTCTTGTAAATTTGTTTATGTTCCTTGTAGATTCTGATATTGGACTTTTGTCAGATGGGTAGATTGCAGAAATGTTCTCCCATTTTGTAGGTTGCCTGTTCACTCTTATGATAATTTCTTTTGCTGTGCAGAAGCTCTTTAATTTAATTAGATCTCATTTGTCAATTTTGGCTTTTGTTGCAATTGCTTTTGGTGTTTTAGTCATGAAGTCTTTGCCCATGCCTATGTTCTGAATGGTATTGCCTAGGTTTTCTTCTAGGGTTTTTATGGTTTTGGGTTTTACATTTAAGTCTTTAATCCATCTTGAATTAATTTTTATATAAGGTGTAAGGAAGGGGTCCAGTTTCAGTTTTCTGCACATGGCTAGCCAGTTTTCCCAGCATCATTTATTAAGTAGGGAATCTTTCCCCATAGCATGTTTTTGTCAGGTTTGTTGAAGATCAGATGGTTATAGATGTGTGGTGTTATTTCTGATGTCTCTGTTCTGTTCCATTGGTCTATATATCTGTTTTGGTACCAGTACCATGCTATTTTGGTTGCTGTAGCCTTGTAGTATACTTTGAATCAGGTAGTATGATACCACCAGTTTTGTTCTTTTTGCTTAGGATTGTCTTGGCTATACGGGCTCTTTTTGGATGATTATTAAAAAGTCAGGAAACAATAGATGCTGGCGAGGCTGTGGAGAAATAGGAATGCTTTTACACTGTTGGTGGGACTATAAATTAGTTCAACCATTGTGGATGACAATGTGGCAATTCCTCAAGGATCTAGAACCACAAATACCATTTAACCCAGCCATCCCATTACTGGGTATACACCCAAAAGATTATAAATCATTCTGTTATAAAGACACACGTGCACGTATGTTTACTGCAGCACTATTTACAATAGCAAAGACTTGGAACCAACCCAAATGCCCATTAATGATAGACTGGATAAAGAAGATGTGGCACATATATACCCTGCAATACTGTGCAGCCATTAAAAAAAATGAGATCATGTCCTTTGCAGGGACATGGATGAAGCTAGAAGCCATTGTTCTCAGAAAACTAACACAGGAACAGAAAACCAAACACCGCATGTTTTCACTTATAAGTGGGAGTTGAACAATGAGAATACATGGACACAGGGAGGGGAACATCACACACTGAGGCTTGTTGGTAGGTAGGAGGCAGAGGGAGGGAGAGCATTAGGACAAACACCTAATGCATGCAGGGCTTAAAAGCTAGATGATGGATTGATAGGTGCAGCAAACCACCATGGCACACCTATACCTATGTAACCTACATGTTCTACACAGGTATCCCCGAACTTAAAGTTAAAAAAAAAAAAAGACAAAATAATAATGATAAAGATGAGACGAGTGGCCGCTCTTCCTGTCCATATGCCTAATCTCCAGAATCCAATTCAATTAAGTTGTGAAGAAGTAAGCATAAACTAGATCAGGCCCAGGGGATTCCTTTTAGCCTCCAACAGTCCTCAATTATAAGATCCTAGTTTCCTTTACTTTCAAAGGGACCTTGGAAGTCCACCTCAGAGCTGAGTTCATCAAAGATAGTAGTTTGCAAACTTCCTGGGCTTTTAAGCTTCATCTGACCCACCTCAAGACATGCAGGTTCAGAGGGTCTGGGGTGGTCCTGAGATAGCACTTTGAAGTCACATGGACCCAAGCCTGGGTTTGCTCTGAGAAGAGGTGGGTTCTGACTTGATCCTGTAGACCCAGTTCTTCTGAGAGCTATTTCATAATCAGCCCATATCTCTAGGGGCCATGAGACTGACACCAGCCGCTAACCTCGGTTGGGTCAAGTGTTCAGCCCTCCTAAACCAAAGTAGATCTGCAGCCCCAGTGGTGGAGGGAGGACCCATAAAAGGCAGACTTGGTTCCTCCACACCCCACTCCCTGTGGCTCTGAGATACCTAACGGTGCTACAAGACACACTCAGACGTTGTTCAAGACTCACAGCTATTTTATGAATTTTCTAAGAAGGTGCTTTGCATTTCTGTAAATAGCAAGAGATTTCCAAATGTGATTGTGGGTTTTATCTTTGTAAGCAATTTGTGATAGACCAAAGTCAGCTACTGTAAATGACTTGCTAGAAAAAAGGAAGGATGTAGCCTCAACAGACTGGTTATAAAACATTTAAAACTTGGTGTCAGGTGTGTGCTATGGAAAATATATGTTCCTGTGAAATCATAAAGTAGCACCTAGTACAGTGCCTCAAATGTTTAATACATGTCCCATAAATATGTTGAATTAAAAAATGAATAAATATCATTAAGGAGACTTGCCTAAAACTCAGATATCCTCTCTGTCTGTAGTTTCTCAAATTAAATGAACTTTCCACTTTTGGCTTGCTATATTTTCTTATTACCCAACTAACAATATAATTATGCTTTATTTCATGGATGTAAACATATTCTATCTCAGGCTTATAAATTAAGCATGGAGGAGGCAGGAAGGAAGGGAGGGAGGGAGGGAGGGAATTACATTTTAAATATACTATGCATATTAACTTTTTAAAAATATAGCACTTAATATATTGAGGTTGAATTCACACACCATACACTTCATCTATTTGAAGTGTACAATTCAACAGCTTTTAGTACATTCACAGAGTTGTGCAACCATCACAAATTTTAGAACATTTTTATCACTCCAAAAAGAAACTCCAAACCCATTAGTACACTAGCAGTCACTCCCCATTTCCTCCCACTGCCACCCCAGGCAACTACAAAACTACTTTCTGGCTCTACAGATTTGCCTGTTCTGGACATTTCATAGAATAACACAATATGCTGTCCTTTGCAGATGGCTTCTTACACTTAGCATAATGGTTTCAAGGTTATAGCATGAGTCAGTACTTCATTCCTTTCATTTACAAAGAATTATTCCATTGTATGGATATACTTCATTTTATTTATTCATTTACCTATTGATGGACATTAGTTTTTCCCACTTTTTCGATTTCCATCACGTGTTTCATTCAAGAATACATTTTTGTGGACCCGTTTTCATTTCTCTTGGGTCTGCCACTAGGAGTGGAACTTCTGGGTCAGATGGTAACTTTATGCTAAACTTTTGAGGAACTATCAGATTATTTTCCAAGTTGGCTGCCCCATTTTGCATTCCCACAAACAGTGTAGGGGAGTTCAAATTTCTCTACATCCTTGCCAATATTTGGTACCAGCTGTCCTTAATTACAACCATCCTAGAGAGTGTGAAGTGGCATTTCATGGTGGGTTTGTTTGAAGTTCCTCAGTAATGAGTCATGTTGAGTATCCTGTCATGTGCTTATTGGCATTTGTCTGTCTTTGCTGAAGAAATGTCTATTCAAATTCTTTCCCAGTTTTTTTGGTTTGTTTTGCTTGCTGTGTAGGTAAACTCGTGTCAGGGGTGGTGGGGGGTGGTTTGAACAGCTTTTTTCATCACCCAGGTATTAAGCCCAGTGCCCATTAGTTGTTTTTCTTGATCCTCTCCCTCCTCTCACCCTCCAACCTCCAAACAGCCCCAGTGTCTTTTTTTTTCCCCTCTTTGTATCCATGTGTTCTCATCGTTGAGCTCCCACTTGTAAGTGAGAACATACAGTATTTGGTTTTCTGTTCCGGTGTTAGTTTGCTAAGAATAATAACCTCCAGCTTCTTCCATGCTCCTGCAAAATGCATGATCTCATTCTTTTTTATGGCTGCATAGTATTCTGTGGTGTATACATACCACATTTTCTTTATTCAATCTCTCATTGATGGGCATTTAGGTTGATTTCATATCTTTGCTATTGTGAATAGTGGTGCAATGAACATTTACATGCATGTGTCTTTATGGTGGAACAATGTATTTTACTCTGGTTATATACCCAGTAATGGGATTGCTGGGTCTGATAGTAGTTCTGCTTTCAGCTCTTTGAACTTTCCCATTTTTTAATTGGATTATTTGTCTTTTGAGTTGTAAGCATTCTTTATACATTCTGGATACCAGTCCCTTATCAGATATACGGTTTGCAAAAATTTTTCCCATTCCGCGAGCTTTCTTTTCACTTTCTTGATGGCGTCCTTTGAAGCATAAAATGTTTAAACTTTTGATGACGTCCAACATCGGTTTTCTCTTTTGTCAGTTGTGCTTTTTGTGTCATATCTAAGAAGGCTTTGCCTAAGCCCAGATTATGAAGATTTACCCCTTTAATTTCTTCTAAGAGTGTTAAAGTTTTAACTCTTACATTTAGGTCTATGATCCACTTTGAGTTAATTTTTGTGTTAGACGTGAGGAAAGAACACGACTTCATTCTTCTCCATCAGATATCCAGTTGTTCCGGCAATACTTGTTGCAAAGCATGTCTGCTTTTTAGAGAAATGTTTAAATTATTCTGTTGACCAAAACACTTATTTTTTAAAAAAAAAAAATCCAAATCACTTCAGAAATTTGAATTCTGTATTTCTGGTTACACAATACATGTTTGGAACACTAAAATGAGTACCCCATAAATTCAAGGAGAAATATCTTCTATAGAAAGTGAGCCCTAATGTTCTTGAAAACAACTCCCAACCCCTGAAAGCACTGCGGAGGACCCTTCCTTAGGATTCTGCACCATCTTCCAGCTGAGCCTGTGTCGAGGCCCCATTTCCACCACCATCCCTGGGATAGCCCGTGTCCAGTCTTTATCCAGCTTCACCACCCAAGTTCACCCAGGCTCTCCCAGAGCACTCTTATGGCCTCACCCTAGAAGCCAGTAACAGACCCACAAGCCCCTTCTCCCCAGTACCCCAACTAGAACTTCCACCTTATCATTCCACTTATTTTTTATTTTTTATTTTTTGAGATGAAGTCTCGCTCTGATATCCAGGCTGGAGTGCAGCGGCACCATCTCGGCTCTCTGCAACTTCTGCCTCCCAGGTTCCAGTGATTCTCCTGCCTCAGCCTCCTGAGTAGTTGGGATTACAGAAGCATGCCACCACCCGGCTAATTTTTGTACTGTTAGTTGGCCAGTCTGGTCTCGAACTCCTGACCTCAGGTGATCCGCCTGCCTCGGCCTCCTGAAATTCTGGGATTACAGGTGTGAGCCACCACACCCGGCCCACTTCCACTTTTTAAAGTCCCCGCTTCAACATTTTAATCTAAACTCTGACCTTCTTATTTAACCCCATTTTCCCTCAATTACTTCACTTTTGTTTCCCTTTAGCACTGGGCAATGTTATGGCTCACAGTTATCTTTATTTCTATTTCCTTGTATTTTGCATGAAGATTTTGCATGCTAAATATGCAAGTAATTCTATTTTTCTTCTCTGTCTCATAGTTTCCTTGGAAGCAGAAAGCTAGCTTGTTTTCTCTCTTTTTAGAATGTTGGGGTCTGAGGGACCCTCATAATTGCCACCCCTGCACCCTCACTAATTTGAAAACTCACCGAGGTAGACACAGGGTATGGCAGATGGAGAGTAAAATATCCTCTTTCTTAAAACAAAGCTGATGGATACTGGAGAATGTGGTTTATAAGACCACACCTCTGAATTACACAGGCTTGCCCACCAAGGCCCTGCACCTGTGAGACTCAGAGAACAGAGGAGCAGGGGACACTGTGAGCTCTGTGTGCACAGCTGGCCCTTCAGAGAGAAGCAGGGAAGGAACCCCTTCACAAGCTCCCCAATGAGGTAAATCACTTCTCCTCTACTGGGGAGACGAGGGTGTGAAGAGTGGAGAAAGGCCAGAGGTGGGACTGTAGTAAACGTCCCTGAAAATAAAGGGGTGCTAAAAGTGGAGGCTCCACCCCCTGCCCGCTTCACATGGAGCCTCCTTGGCCCTGGGAATGTGACCTCCATGCACATTCCTGGCTGAGAGGACTAGAGGGTGCAAGGCCCAGAAACAGCTTCCGTCACTGTGAGACCTACTGTTGAAGGATCCAGCAAAGGCAAGGTCTGAACCAGGCTCCACAGCAATGGGACGCTGGTAGGTGTGGAAACTGGTAACAGTTTATGGATGAACCACAGGCGTGCCCTGGAGAACTGCAATGTGGCCACAGTGCCATCATGGTGACGCAACCCAGGCTCTGCAAAGACAAGGGTTACACTTGGGCGTGTGGGCTAGTTGAGGGTCTGAATTTGATTGATCAAATGCAGTGCTTTATTTCTGCATCGGCTGAGCAACTCTGCTTCTCACACCAAAGTAATTCAAGGTTAGTAGAGTCAAACATCTTGTAGAGGGCTTTCAGACATGTCACATATATCTGCATTCTTCTGCAGCCTTTGGTGACAAGTTTACGTTGGCCGCTTGCACTATTTTGCCCTGAATCCTGAACTTAAATGCACCGGACATAGATTTATTTAGTTCATTTCCAAGTCTTAGAATTAAGGATTTTAAAAAATGGTATACAAATGAATGTAAATCTCACACACTAAAATAAAATAATATGAAACTACTTTTGATTGCTTGGGGAAAATAATCGAGTCATTTTTTTCATAGTTGCTTGATATGTATTAATAGAACCTGGCCCAGGAAAGATTAAAGGCGGAAGTCTGTTCAGACCTTAAGTAGGAAACACCAGCCTCTGGTACACCAGGCGACAGCCAGGATGACAGCCGCTTATGATGTCTCATGATCCTCCTGCAGCTTATGATGTCTCATGATCCTCATACGAGCGGGGGTGACAGTTGAGAAACTGTATAGGACTTTTTACTGTAACCATACATTAGCAATGGTGCTTGTGATTTGTGTGGGAACCATGATCTTCAAGATCCTTCCTTCATTCTCATATATACGCTGCGTGTCACCAAGTAAAACACTATGGAGAGAGGTAGTGTCGCTCCCAGTTATTCGGGGGGTTATACAAAACAACCACATTTATGTCTATGTTTCATGTTGGGTCTCAGCCTTTGTCCCTCATGGCTGGTGAGTACTCCAAGAGTCCCGGGCCACAGCGCTGCTTCTTTGCTTGCTGTCACTGTCTGGGTCTCTGCAGCCTTAGCCGGGCAGGAGGAGCTGTCCAGAGGTCCATTCACAGGTATCAGCCATCCCACCTCCGCCAAACAGAGGCCATTTGTTACACATTCTCCATATTGACAAAGGGGAGACCAGTTGTTGAGAGCCCAAGGATTGAAATCAGAGGCAGAAGGCAGGCGGGGAGGCACATGGAGTGTCAGACCCGGAGGCCCAAGGGGAAGAAGGGTGTGATGGCAGTCCGAGGCCATGCCGGGAAAGCCACGAAGAGGAAGAAGGCCCAAACACACAGCTGTCCTGGGGCGGTTCCCTGAATGCAGAACGCCTGTTCCAGTGTGTTCTTTCCTGTTCCACCCAGGGCGCTCACTGAACCAGGAGAAGCTCCATCATGTTTGTGGTTCCAGCGGCCACCAGGACAGCTCAGGAGGACTCCTGGCCTGATCCACTGTCGGGGCCCCCAGCACCACTGCCATCCATCCCGCAGCTCCCCTCCATCTCCCCTCCCTCAGACCACTCCTCCTTGCTTCTGTATTTGTCACCCTGGTGTGCTCAGATTCGGGGCACTCCAAGCTGGGCTCCACAGTTTTGCCATAAGCCCTTGTCCATAAGGCATGATCCTATAAGAAGACTTTTTCCCAGTCGTGCATCTTCGTTTACATCTTGGCAAGAAGAAAAATGATTACTTTCCTTTCTCTTAAAACTAAGTTTTAATCATGTAATTGCCAGAAGAGTCCATGATGCTCTTGGCAAGTTTAAAACACAAACAATTGTATTTGTCAGAGTAGGTCCGGCTTACTCATCTCTCCACATCCAGATCCTGAAGCAGCATCAGCACACGGTAGGCCCTTGAACGCTGGAAGAATGCATGAACGTAGCCCTTAGAAAAGGGTGTGCTGACTGTGTAATATAATTATTTGAAGTTCTGGAACTGCCCCTGGAACTATCTGCCCCATGTGGAGGGAGTCCCTCCAAAGAAGCTTCAGACTTGTGGATACAGAAGAAGAGCACACATAGCAGTCTGTTGGTTAAACTGTGCCCCTCCCAAAAGATATGTTCCCATTCTTACCCCTGGTAAGGTACTTGTGAATGTGAGTTTATTGGGAAGTAGGGTTTGTGCAGATGTAATCCAATCAAGATGAGGTCACAGTGGATTAGGGTGGAATCTCATCCAATGACTGGTATCCTTAAAGGAGAGGGAAATGTGGACTCAGTGACACAGAGCAGAAGGCAGGGAAGTGACAGACAGAGACTGGAGCGGTGCAGCTGCCAGCAGAGGAATGCCAAAGCTTGCCAGCAACTGCCAGACACTGGGAAGGGACAAGGAGGGAGTCTCCACTCGAACCTTCAGACAACTCGTGACCCTGTGGCACCTTGATTTCTGTAGCTTAAAGCTACCCAGCTTGTGGTAGTTTGTTATCACAGCCATAGGAAGCTAACATACCCTTCCAATTGTTCAGGAATCAATCCAGCTCATCAAAGATTTTTTTGAGTCAGTGTCTCACTCTGTCGCCTTGTCCCTTACTAGTTTCTAGTGGTTGCTGGTAAGCCATGGCTGCCATAGCAAACTACCACAAACTACCACTTGTCCAGAGGCTGGAGTGCAGGGGTGTGACCACAGCTCACTGCAGCGTCCGACTCCTGGGTTCAGAAGGCCATCCTCCCACTTCAATCTTCTGAGTAGCTGGGACTACCGGCGCACCACCATGCCCAATTAATTTTTAAATTTCTTGTAAAGATGGGGGTGTCACTATGTTTCCCAGACTGATCTTGAACTTCTGGCCTCAGGGGATCCTCCCGCCTCAGCCTCCCTAAGTGCTGGGATTACAGGCGTGAGCCCACTGTGCCTGGCCTCATCAAAAATCTGTCGAATTCCTCCTTCACATCAGGTACTGTGCTGTATTCTGGGGATACACAGAAGAGAAAAATATGGTTACTGTCCTCAAAGAACTTACACTACAGTCATTGCATTCTTCCATTTTTGTTTTTTGTCTTTTTTTGAGACAGAGTTTTGCTCTTGTTCCCCAGGCTGTAGCACTATGGTGCAGTCTTGACTCACTGCAGCCTCTGCCTCCTGGGTTCAAGCGATTCTCTTGCCGCAGCCTCCCAAGTAGCTGAGATTACATGCCGCCACCATGCCTGGCTAATTTTTGTAATTTTAGTAGAGACAGGGTTTCACCATGTTGGCTAGGCTAGTCTCAAACTCCTGACATCAGGCCATCCACCTGCCTCGGCCTCACAAAGTGCTGGGATTATGGGCGTGAGCCACCATGCCACACCACATTATTGCATTTTTGAGCAGATTGAATTTTCATTTCTATGGGACGAAATGTTCCTGTTGCAATAGGCAATGCATAGAGAGCATTTCAGGGCAAACAGGAATAATGCAAGGAAAGAAGGCACCTGCTTTCATGCAGAGGGGCTGGTGACAGGAAGCTCAATGGCTTGTGCTCCTGCCGGTCTCCTCACCTGCTGCCTCCTTCAGGACCTCACTCTTGGCCTTTGGACATACCGCTGCAGTCAGCTCTTTGTCTTGCCTGTAGAATTGTCTCTCAGCAACAGCAGGTTGCTCACCTGCTTCAAAGCCACCCTTATCTCTCTCATTCCTATAGACTTAAATTCCAGATTCTGCCTCTAACTTATTTCTGGGGCTTGGCTTCCCCTACATCTCTCCTTGCTCCCTGACAAGTTTCATAAATGAGCCCCTGGCTGTGCCATTCTCAACTCTCTTGGGCTGGCCTTGTGTCCGGATGTCCTGCCCACTCTATCTAGCAATCATTTATTCTTCGGATCTTAGATGCTCTGTAATGCTGGTGTGCTTTCCGGTTCTTGTCATTGTCTTGCTTATTGCAAAACAACCCACACTATATTGTAACCATTTGTCTTCAAGTTTTCTCTAGTCTGTAAACAAAACCAAAGGTGGGATAGTATCTTTTCATTTGGGGGGAGGGGTCTCCTTCAACACCCAACAAAGTCTGCCACAAAATAGTTAATAATTGTCTGTTGAATAAATGAATGAATGGTTGAATAAGTAAATAAAGCAAAAAAGGTTAGGAAGCTCTGGTCAGAAGATCACCTAAATTTGGACAGTGCTCCTCAGAGTAGGGATGGGTTGGAGAAGCTGGATGCAGAAAATGTTTTGCAGAGAGTAGCAGGATTGGAGAAGTGACAGGCTGCGTGACATGAAATCCAGAGGGCAGGGGTTTCTTTCTGATGTTTCAGCAGCCTCCGTCTTCAGGCATATACTAAAGGGAGCGGAGCCATGGGGAAAGAAGAAAAGACAAATGAGCTCTGTCTTTACCACACTTAATTCAACTTTTCAACAAAACTCTGGTACACTCTCGTACTGTCATTTTTCTTATACCTTACAACAGAAAGTTGCTGAGTCCTGAACACCCAAGACAGCCTATGGAGGAGGAAGAATCCCACTCAGCATCTCCTTCCTTCCCACACCTCCAGAGTCGGATTTGCCTTTCATTACCTGTCAGCAGCATCGGAAAGTGGAAACAACCTTGTTTCCACCTCTCCTCTCTCCCCTGACATTCTGCTGGTTAGAACGTCTGGCCCCAGGGTGATGTCAGCAGACGCACAGGGACCTGAGCCTCCACCTGTCTTTGAAGGAGGGGGTGCTCTGAGCACCTCCTGCGCTCCCATAGAGGTGGAAAAGTGGCAGACAGGGCAGGGGCATAGGTCCAGAGAGAAGGAGACGAGGAGGCCTCCTCCTTATGATGACGAGGTGGCCCTCCGCACCATGAGGGTGATGTAGGGCACCACCTGCATCGTAAGAGAGCCTCGAGCAAGTGCCCTCGCCCTCTTCTGCCATGTGAGGACACAAAGAAGGCGCCATCTATGAGGAACAGGCTCTCCGCAGACACTAACTCTGCTGATGCCTCCGTCTTGGACTTCCCAGCCTCTGGAATTGTGAGCAATACATTTCTCTTATTTACCAATTACCTAGTCTAAGGAATTTTGTCATAGCAGCACAAATGAACTGAGACAAATAAGTCGAAACAGGAGGCTTGCTTTGTGAACAGCTTCTGACATACCCTCAGCATATCCCCCACCAAGCTGTCCCCCGGTGGTCCCCCATGTTATCTTCAGATGACCCCAAAGCTCCCATCAGATAGCCTCTATATACTCATAAGGAGGACTGCTGTCTCTCTATGGGTATTGTATGATAGCCATAATGAATTAAAATTTTTGAACTGACTGTCCAAAATTACTGGAGAACATTATCTACAAGTACTGATGTCCAGGCCCCACCCTGCAGATTCTGATTCAAAAGGCCTTAGAGGGGGCCAAGAGCTGATATTTAAAAAGAAATTCCCAGGTGATTATAATGTTCAACCAGGAATGAAAAACAGGCAAAAATTTAATAAAAGTAGAAAAATATTAGTAGGTATTAGGCCCTTTTAAGAATCCAAAGGGAGCATTTATGCTTACATAATTTTAGTACTAGAATTTGCGCAGACTAGGAAATTAATTGTGCTCTGCTGTGTTGCATAAACACATCGAATACAGTATGTTACAAGTTCTTTAGTACTTTTAATACCAATGTAACAACAAGAGGGCTGGAAAATGGCTTCTGCTTTGAAACAAACCACACTGAAGATGAAAACGCTTCTTGGAGCGAATCACAACTCACTTGGAGCCGTCCTGCGGACCGTTTGCAACTAGTCCTGCTCAGAAGTATCTACAAAACAAGAAACAGTGCATGGCTGTAGCCAGAACAAAATACTTGGGAGAGTATAGTTAGAGAGGCAGCAGGCCTTCTTCTGAGCCACAAGATACAAAATTTTGTGGCTGATGAGATTTTATTTGTCTCTAGGGAAATCTGTCTCACCTATTTTATTCATCCACTTGACCTAAGAAAATTCAATCTAGCGATCAAATTAACACTGATCATAGTAAGTCCAGCACGGACCAGACAACTTAATGTTGAGAGAGCTATTAGAGTCAATAAAATGTACTCAGCAAATACTTAATGAAGGGCTTTTATGTCATGCAGGGTGAGACCCCTTACTTTGTAGGGAAAGGCCATGCTGAAAGCAGCTCTCAGGGTTGGCTCAGCACCAATAACACATAACAGAGCTGCCACTGCTGGGATTCTCAAAGACTGGGAAGGGCCAGCAGCGCCACAGGACAGCCGGTGCCAGGGTTAATGACACTCTTCTCTGAATCACTTCTAAAGGTTCTGGAGCTCATTCGCATAGCATGTCCCCGATGGTGGATGGAAGTATTGTCTGTTTTCTCCCCTGCAGATACAGAATGTCCTTATCCCAGCAAAAGGCAGCTATCCAAGTCAAGTGTGGTAATAAAGTGTTATTCATCAAACCTTTGGATGCCGGTATGGGTGCTGGGAGAGGAAGATGAACTTTTAAATCTTGAGAAACAATGACAGCAACCACAAAAAGAAGTATAAAAGTTCTGAACTTGTGTGTGTCAAAAATTAAGCAAATTTAAGTTGAATTGATTCTTAAACAAGAAAAGAACAAAGTAGAAAAAATTATAGTGAATATAATAAATGGTCAATTTCCTTAATCTTTTTTTTTTTTTTTTTTTTTTTTTGAGACAGGGTCTTGCCCTGTCATTCAGGCTGGAGTGCAGTGGTGCAATCACAGCTCATCAGAGCTTCAACCTCTTGGGTAGCTGGGATTACAGACTCACGCTACCACACCCAGCTAATTTTCGTATTTTTTGTAGAGACAGGGTTTCTCCGCACTGCCCAGACTGGTCTCCAGCTCCTGGGCTTGAGTAATTTGCCTGCCTCAACCTCCCAAAGTGCTGAGACTACAGGCGTGAGTCACCATGCTCAGCCTCCTTAATATTTAAAAAAAACTCGTATGAATCAAAAAGAAAATCATTAATACCTCAGTAAATAAATGAGTAAAGGACACAGATTACTATATACAGTTTACATGCATTTTTAAAATCACATAACTTCAAGTGTAATCAAAATTGTAAATAAGTAAGATGCTAATTTTGTCTATGAAATTGGCAAAGGTTCTTCTCAAATTGTAGCAGGGAGCTGTCAGGAGTGTTGCCCTGATGGAATTCCATCCACATGGAATGACACATCAGAGGGGATACATGACCTCAAACAATGTTAAATTAATGTATCCTTTCTGAGAACAATTTGGCACTTAATATAAGAACCTTGAAAAGTACATAACCTTGTATTCAGCATGGCTTTTCAAATGTTTTTTTCCCAAATTATTAACAAGGAAACAGTGCATGTACACATTTTAGAAATCAGGCCAGGTGCAGTGGCTCATGCCTGTAATCCCAGCACTTTGGAAGGCTGAGGCACATTGATCATATGAGGTCAGGAGTTTGAGACCAGTCTGATGAACAGGATGAAACTCTGTCTCTACTAAAAATACACACAAAAAACCTAGCTGGGCATGGTGGTGCCCACCTGTAACCTCAGCTACTCGGGAGGCTGAGACAAGAGAATCATCTGAACCCGAGAGGCAGAGGTTGCACTGAGCCAAGATCTCACCATTGCACTCCAGCCTGGGTGACAGAGCAAGACCTCGTCTCAAAACAAAACAAAACAAAACAACACAGTAACTCCATGTTCCATTCCTTTAAGTCCTCAGGGTTTGATCTTTTAGCAGTTTTTGGTTTTCCTTTGGCATATATCTCCATGTTTCGTCCACAATCAGTATGTTTATGACATTATTTCTTACAGTTTTATACAGCATCTACTGACTCCTAGTGCCCACTGCACTCATCTTTTCCTCTCACTGATTATTTCACAAGTTGTACTTAGAGTGATAATCAGTGTTTCAAATATTATGATTATGTCAACATTGTTCACTTTGCTATGATTATTTCTTTCCTCAGTACCATGTGTTTTTTTCCTGGGTTAGCAACTGTCCTGTTTTATTCACTTATGTAGTTTTCTATACATTTGTCTCCAATGATTTCAAGTGCTCTTTCACATGTGTCATACATGAATACATGCAGCTGTTTCTGTAATAACATGAGACACGTTTACTGAAAAACTTCGCCTTCTCTAAAGCTGTGTACTAAATATCATGGGGTTTATGGAAAAAAATGAGGTTAAAATAGGTGTCTCAAAACCTGTGCAATTTTATAATCAAAGCATTGACAAAAATAACAATTGGCACCTTTGGAGATCCCCTGGAGAATGTGCGTGGGTAGCTCAGTATGGCTGGGATCTGCTTTAAGGATATGGAGAAGAAATGGTGGCTTATGGGTGGGCACGGAGATAGTATCTGTGGAAACAGAGCTCTGAGCACCAGAGGAAGAGCAACCTGC
Organism: Mandrillus leucophaeus; assembly: GCF_000951045.1. Taxonomy (NCBI): domain Eukaryota; kingdom Metazoa; phylum Chordata; class Mammalia; order Primates; family Cercopithecidae; genus Mandrillus; species Mandrillus leucophaeus. Next base: position 4,541,366 of record NW_012106697.1, on the reverse strand, counting down.
TATAAACCGAGAGCTGTGCAAGGCTGAGGATGTGCCTGGTGGAGAGGGAACCCCAGGCTCATTATGCTCATTTTTAATAAAAATAAATAAATAAAGTTGAAAGAGATTCTGGGAGGATAATAATGGCAGCAGAGACTGTTTTTTTTTTTTTTAATCTCTCTGAATCCCCACATTAAAAATATCAAACAACAAAATCAACAAGACAGACATTTATAACAAAACTGAGTGACAAAGTATCCCCAAAAACCCCAAGACACAAGTAGATGGGGTCAAGTTACCAATAGCTATAAGGCCTGCATCATGTCAGTGTCTGTGAGGAAGGAAGGAGTTGAAAGCACTCATGAGGATTGCACCTCCATGACCCAAACACCTCCCACTAGGCCCCACCTCCCAGCACCGCTACACTGGGACCAAATTTTAACATGAGTTTTGATGGGAACAAACTCAAACTCAAACCACAGCAAAGCTCAAATATACAAGCTTTATACACAGCAGAGCTATCTTGAGATTCCTCCAAGCTGGAGGAAGAAATGGCCTCATCTTCTGGCTTCGTTACCCTTCCAAAGTAGGGAATTACTGATGTGGACCTCAAAAGTTGAGACTGGTCTTAGAAGTCAAGCTGAGTCATCATCTGTGCTTATGACCAATAATGCTGGGCATGTGCATCCACTAGAAGCACCATGTCTACCCATGTCCACTGAGAGGTCCTCTTCTGTGGTCTTCAAGTACACAGGATTGTCAAAGATCATGCCTTTCATGTTCTTGTGTTGCCAATTCTGCCACTCAAGTATCCACCTACTGCTGCCATTGCTTACAGCAAAAGGGGAAGGATGACCCAGACCGGAGAAGTCCCTTCTGAAGGAACACTGACTTTTGATACCAGAGTGGTCACAGTGATCCTTTGACACTCTCTGCCATTTTCCTTTAGATTGTACCCACTGGAACAGGAACAGGTGTATTTGGGAGAGCAATCATTAATCTGTGGTGCTGGAAGGTGTGGGCATTCAAATTCTCTAGTCTCTGTGTCTTCTTCACGCACATCTTTATCTGATGGCTTCACGTCAATTTTTACAAGTTCATGAAAGACAATACAGTCTTGGGCATCATGAAGGTTGTTAACTAGAGTGGACAGCTCCAATCCAGTGAATTTACTGGCACCACAGGCTACTTTATTTTCTCCATCTATCCAGATAATCCTCAAATATTGTTAGTGCAAGAAAATGAGCTAGGAACCCAACAAAGCAAGAAAACTTTCCTGAAATTAAAAAGAAAAAACCTGAGACTACACACTGGAAGAACACGCCACAGACCTGTGAATATCAACCAGAACCACAAATACCAAAACCAAACTAGACTGGAATTTAAGACAAGGAAAAATCTTTCTGGGCATCTAAGCAAAAACAGGAAGCAATTTACAATGAAAAGTCTTTCAAACACATGCTTTATGGCAGAAGAAAATGGACTAACATGTTTGAGATACTAATGGAAAGAAAATGTGAGCCAAGAATCTTATGTCCAGCAAAATGGATTTTCTCAAGAATGAAAGGTACAAACTGTTATCAACATCAAAGAATTTAGAAAATATTGTCCTCATGGATTCTTTCTGAAGAATCTACTAGAGAACAAGATTCAGACAATAAAAATGACCAGAGAAACATTGATATAAGTTCTAGTAATGAACAGTAAATGTACAGTCAATACGGAAGAGAGGTGAGAATACATCATGCAGTGGTTGTGTCTTGATAGTGTAGACATAGTACAACTGTTTTAAAATGGGGGGAGGATAAATAGGGGAAAAATATGCAGTAAAAACACTGTTTTCAGTAATCACATTGGTGGTGGGAGTATTTGTACTGTTATTCTGAGATGATTGTGTAAGTAATATAGAGTAAAGCATATGAATTAATATAGAATATTCTAATTATAGTAATATGGTTTGGCTGTGTCCTCCCCCATTTCATCTTCAATTGTAGCTCCCATAATTCCATGTGTTGTGGGAGGGACCCAGTGGGAGATAATTGAATCATGGGGGCAGTTTTCCCCATACTGTTCTCACGTTTGTGAGATCTGATGGTTTTATAAGGGGAAACTCCTTTCGCTTGGGTCTCAATTCTTTCTTGTTTGCCACCATGTAGGACGTGACTTTTGCCTTCCGCCATGATTGTGAGGCCTCCCCAGCTACATGGAACTGCAAGTCCATTACACTTCTTCTGCTTTATAAATTACCCAGTCTTGGGTATGTCTTTATCAGCAGCGTGAGAAATGGACTAATACATGTATCATTCCTATGTCATTGAGAACCAGGCTTCTCAGTGTGAAAGAAAGGACATGCAGTTATAAAATAGAAGAGGTTAAGTAAAAAAGTAAAAGAATACCAGTAAAAACTCATGGAGATTTTATATTTAAATATATATTTTCTAGCTGTCTTCACCAAAAAGACCTAGAAACAATTACACATCCATTGACATTCTCAGACCCAGTTCTGAGAATAAACATCACTGTCCAAGAAATGAACCAAGGCTTCTAGAAGAAAAAGCTGGTTTTTAGTCATATTGGTCACGTCAAATATGTTTTTTTAAAAAGCAAGGAAAAAACTATAAAACACACCAAAATAGTAGTGGTTATCTCTGGGGATGGTAAGAGTGCAGGTAATTTTAATTTTCACCTTTATACGTTTTGTATTTTACAAATTTCTATAATGAACTTATGATCAAAATAAACCTGTAATTGAAAAAGAAGAGCTTTAAAACAAAAAGACAGAGAAGCAAATTATATTATGAAAACACACATATAAAACATTAAAGTATATGTTTTGAAAAACGATCATCAAGCAGCCAAACAAAACACAGCAATTCAAACACAGTTTAAAGGAATCCTCCTCTGAGGTAGCTCTGTACACACTCCTCTCTCTTGACAGAAAGATTCCTCAAGTCTACAGGCAGAAATGGCTTTGGACTACATTAAGAAACGACAGCCCAGCACCTCCGTGTGAGCCTCGATGCCCTCCCTTTGGCTGCCACGGCCCTGAGTGAGGAATGCTCTGCCAGCCTTGCTGGGAAACAGAGGTAGAGAGAAAGGGCAAGACCTCCCTGCTTTCATTTCAAATGCTCATTACTGGGCTGCAGGGACGTGGGAGCTATAGATAACTTCTTTCCAAAAGACATGGTATCCCGAAGAAGTATCCTGTTAGCCTGTTCTCACCTTGCTATAAACAAGTACCTGAGACTGGGTAATTTATAAAGAAAAGAGGTTGAATTGGCTCATGGTTCTGCAGGGTGTACTGGAAGCATGACGCTGGCATCTGCTTGGCCTCAGAGGAGGCTTCAGGGAACCTTCAATCATCGCAGGAGGTGAAGGGAGAGCATACACATGACACAGCCAGAGCAGGAGCAAGAGAGAGAGCAAGGAGGGTGCCACACACTTTTCAACAACCAGCTCTCACAGGAACTCACTCACTGTCCTGGGGACAGTGCTAAGGGGGATGGTGCTAAACCATTCATGAGAAACTCATCCCCATGACCCGATTGCCTCCCACCAGGCCCCACCTCCAACACTGGGGATTACAATTCAACATGAGATTCGGGCAGGGACCCAGATCCAAACCCATAGCAAGTGTGAAATGGAACAGCACACCTCCTGCCTCGAGTCCCCCAACATAGCCTGGAGACAACCATCTCATCACCCGAGGCAGGACGCTGACACACGCAGCATCTTCAGTAGAATGTTTTTATCAGAAGTTCTTCTCCGTGGGTTTCAGTGACCACAAGAGTTTAGTGGTCAGGGAAGGGAAAACACAGGCATGGCTGCCAAAAAGAAAAGTGATTTAATCACTTATTTTGGCCCCAAAGTGTCTTCACAAGTCAACTATCTGATGCCTCGATTTCCGTCCTGCAAAATGAAGACAATCTCACTTGTTATTTATTTTACAGGAGTGCAATGAAGATGAACGAGACGATGTTTATAAATATCCTAAAAGCCCCTGAGAGAAAAGTGGCTAAGCTTCAGGGGTTGCACCATAGAGAGTTATCTTGGCACAAAAATAGAGGGAAGAAGCTCAAAAGGAGAGTTTGAGTTTTAAAAATACACCGCGGAGCGGGTTCTCAGCTGTTGAGTGTTATATAGGTCTCTGCATGCGGCTGGCTGACTGTGAGCAAGGTGATTATAAAATATGGGACAGTGACGAGCAGCGGCCTTGCCAAGGGGAGAATGGGGGCTGTCTGTCGCTGGAAGCTGAACAAAGACTGAGTGAGAAAGAACCTGAAGTTCCTAGACAAACCATCCTCAGTGGAGGGTCTATGTTAGTGTTCTCAAACTCTGATGTGTATTAGATCACCTGGTGATGTTGATAAAAGGCATATTTCCAGGCCTCACCTCCAGAAATTATCATCAGTGCCCAGGAATCTGCATTTTAACCAGCGAATTCTTACTCCTACCACATTTTGGGAATCAGTAGTCTAAACTTTCCAGTCTGAAGGTTTGTGGTGAACTAATGGTCATATCATTCTCTAAGGCAGAGAAGAGCTGGGACTAGTAGAATTCTAACTCTAGCTCTAAATGTTGGTCCAGAATGGGATAATGGAGAGAAAATAACAAAGGGCAGGGAATGCACAGTTTTGTGGGGCAAACTGTCTACCATGATTAAGTACAGTCATTCATATACCCACAGCAACAAAAGGCAACCAACTGAGGCTATGGAGTTAGTTGGAATAAATAAACATTCTAGATCCATGCTGTCTCACACAGTAGCCACTAGCCACCTGTGGCTATCAAGCATTTAAAACGTGGCTAGTCAGAATTGAGATTTAATGTGTGTATAAAATACATATCAGCTTTCAAGGACTTCATACCATATACATATATGTATGTGTATACATACATACAGATATATATGTCTCAAATATTTCATGTCTTATTTCATTCATGTTGAAACAATACTATTTTGGACATATTGTGTTAAATAAAATATATTTAAATTAATTTCACTTGTTTCGTGATCCTTTTCTAAATGCCACTACTGGAAAACCAAAAATTACTTATGTGACTCTCATTATATTCCTATTAGACAGTACTATTCCAGATTGGGACAGTCTGGGTCTTAACTGGCAGAATGCCTTGATCTTGGAGTGTGCTTCTTCTAGATGATGTTGGTGTGCCAAGAGCCCCTTTTACACTGCTTGTCATAGCAGGTGACTTAATGGCAATGGCCCCTTGAGAAAGACGAAGAGCAGACAGCCCTGGCCCAGCTCATTCACTAGTCCAGGAAGCCTGCCAAATATAAACACTCCTGCAATATAGAGAAGGTGTCAAAGGACATACATTGATTAATAACTGAAAAGATAATAAAAGCCCAGCAATGCCCAAAGCTTACAGCCACTGCGTGCTGTATGGTAGCCTCCAGCTCCCAGTGTCTCCTCCTACCCATGTCCAGTGGGGAAGGGCAGGATGGGGATGGACGCAGAGATAGAGTGAAGGAATTCATACTCCTTGCTCTAGAGGCAGCAGGAGCACATTTGGGCCATTTCATTTTCTCCTGGAGTAGATCTTGCACCTGGTACGAATCTACCCAGTGCTACCTGTGGTGACTTGAGAAATATTTTTGGAAAGTATTTCTTTAATTTAAAATAAGTCATTACATTATTATTCAGGTTTTTTTTTTTTATCACTGACCCCCAAATGCCAATAGAGATACAATTAAAGCATGAGCAAAGTTCTTTCAATGACAGAACAAGCAGAGAGAAATTTGTAGGTTATTTTGGAGCATGACAAATTTTACACCTAGAGAAAAGTGTAAGAAAAAAGGATTCTCACCTTGTTAACTAAACTAGAACAGAAGATTCAGATGTGTTCTGACTTCCTGGCTGCTGTGGGTGCTGCAGTGCCCTACAATTCTACAGACACTCCAAACTCCCACAGCCTCCATCTCTCTGGTGTGCTCATTTGAGCTCCCCTCTTGTACCTTCTGTTCTAGGGGTCCCAGAGACCGGTGCCATGCCATCGACAAGCTCTCCACCTGAATCTCAGGATGCCAGGACATCCACACCCCCAAGTCTGGAGTCAGTGCCCATGGCAGCTTTCCTCAGTGACCCAAATTGTAGCATCGTCACTCACAGGCCAGAGCTGCAATCTATGTTGAAAAACTCAACTTTCCAAAACGCAAAGTTCATAGCCTCTTGTCAGACCCTTGTGTCAGGTATGACCTCATTCACCCAACAGAAGGAACTGGATGAGACTAGAAATTATATTAAATTATGAAGAGGGAAGTTATACTTTGTCTTGCCCAAATGCTACCTCATGGGACAGTGTCCCGGATACTTCACGGCGTTTGAGTCTACTTGTCCTGAGTTATACTAAATTGAATGTGGCAATTTAGTTTAAACAAAAGTGTACAAGAGAAGTCACAGACATGTTAGTCACATGCTCTGTGTGGCAGTGAGTTACTCCTCAGCCATACAGGTCAGAGGCCAAACAGTCTCCCGATTCCACCATTTTGGTTCTGCTTACGGTGGATTTTCTGACAGGAAATGGAAATGTGGTTGATAATTACCAGGCGTACAGATAAGGTTTCCTCATTAAAGTCTCATAAAACCATGAAAATAAATCATTGCAAGTGAAGAGGGAAAGAAAATCTTCTGTTTAGACTTTTCTGTGATGATTTAGGCCAATTATTTTTTCTTTTCCAGCCCAGTGACTTTATTTTCAGCTAGCGTGCAGGCTGAGCATCGGAGGAAAGAATTCAGCGACCTCACAGAGCTTTTCTGATTTTGAGTTAATAGTTTGGTATGTCAAGGACATGCCGAGCCTGGCAGAATAAATTATGAAACTGCAGCTGAGGAAACACAGCAGAGGAAACCCGTGTAATACATGTCTGCAAATATGATATAGACATAAATAAATACTACAATTCTGAGAAAATCAGAGGGGTCCATTTGGCCTGTCCTGGAGGTCAAAGCTGTTCAGAAGTCACAGAAATGGTGATCATCCCAAATAAGACTCAGCTAAAAACTGGAACACATGACCTTTCCCTCTCCCCATCTGGTGGAGTTTCTTCCTTTTCTGAACATCAGTTCCAGGCACTGGGGACCCTTACACAATTCGGTTTCTCCCAGGAATTCCTCTCCAAGCATTTCTGAACTCAGCTACAAGCTCAGGAGCTTTCCAATTTTTCTACCATAATTTCTCTGGTCCCAAGTCTTAGCTTTTCTGCATTCTGGAAAAAAGTGTTACTGCATCGATACATGTTAGCAATAGCCTTCCCGGTTTCACCTAGGGTTCCTGAAAGGTATGTCACCCTTGGTATGTTATGACTTTTGCCAGTGGAGCTAATGCCTGCAGCTCACATCTTCATTAGACTGCCCTTGCAAGAGCAGGGGAAGAAACACACTCTCTAGTAATTTAATACTTTCAGACTACAAGGAATCCAGATTATTTATGAGCCAAGTTGTTAAAATGAAGATTCTCAGAGCAGATTACTGGGAGGCCAGGTGACCAACTGCCAGGGTTTCCTGGGACTGGGGTTCCAAAGAGGTAAGATTTTTGGTGCTAAAGCCAGACAAACTTGGACAAATTGATCACTGGTGGACCAGAGACATCCACAGAAACTTAAGACAACGTTCATTTCACACTTTCCTAAGAGAGTGAACTATGTTGTAAGCAGTGATCACAAACTACCCAAACATGAGGAGGTTGTGATTTGTCCATTGTTTCCTTGCCTTCAGTGGCAAGTAAAAAACTAGGCATGCAGGTCGAGATGCAAGGCTTCGTCTGCCCCAACTGTCTCTGTGACTGTGGGTTTTGTCACTCCACCAAAAGGAACTGGCCAGTTTTAAACCCTCGTTCTCTCTCTCTCTTTCTCTCTCTCTCTCTCTCTCTTTCTCTCTCTCTCTCTCTCTCTCTTTTTCTCTCTCTCTCTCTCTATATATATATACACATACATATTTTTTATTATACTTTAAGTTTCAGGGTACATGTGCACAGTGTACAGGTTTG
>NW_012106697.1:4531720-4532652 GCF_000951045.1 Mandrillus leucophaeus | reverse complement strand
GGATATTAGCCCTTTGTCAGATGAGTAGATTGCAAAACTTTTCTCCCATTCTGTAGGTTGCCTGTTCACTCTGATGGTAGTTTATTTTGCTGTGCAGGAGCTCTTTAGTTTAATTAGATCCCATTTGTCAATTTTGGCTTTTGTTGCCGTTGTTTTTGGTGTTTTAGTCATGAAGTCCTTGCCCATGCCTCTGTTCTGAATGGTATTACCTAGGTTTTCTTCTAGGGTTTTTATGGTTTTAGGTCTAAAGTCTCTAATGCATCTTGAATTAATTTTTGTATAAGGTATAAGGAAGGGATCCAGTTTCAGCTTTCTATATATGGCTAGCCAGTTTTCCCAGCACCATTTATTGAATAGGGAATCCTTTCCTCATTTCTTGTTTTTGTCAGATTTGTCAAATATCAGATGGTTGTACATGTGTGGTATTATTTCTGAGGGCTCTGTTCTGTTCCATTGGTCTATATATCTGTTTTGGTACCAGAATCATGCTGTTTTGGTTATGTAAACTTGTAGTATAGTTTGAAGTCATAAACCCTCATTCTTAAAGATGATTGAGGCCAGGTGCAGTGGCTCACACCTGTAATCCCAGCACTTTGGGAGGCCGAGGCGGGCAGATGACCTGAGGTTAGGAGTTTCAGACCAGCCTGGCCATATGGTGAAAGCCTGTCTCTACTAAAATTACAAAGATTAGCCAGGTATGGTGGCAGGCGCCTGTAATCCCAGCTACTCAGGTGGCTGAGGCAGGGAGAATCTCTTGAATCCTGGAGGCAGAGGTTGCAGCGAGCCAAGATTGCATCACTGCACTCCAGCCTAGGCAACACAGCAAGACCCTGTCTCAAAGAAAAAGAAAGAAAGAAAGAAGAAAGAAAGAAAGAAAGAAAGAAAGAAAGAAAGAAAGAAAGAAAGAAAGAAAGAAAGAAAGAAAGAAAGAA
>NW_012106697.1:4498404-4531580 GCF_000951045.1 Mandrillus leucophaeus | reverse complement strand
AAAAAGAAAGAAAGAAAGAAGAAAGAAAGAAAGAAAGAAAGAAAGAAAGAAAGAAAGAAAGAAAGAAAGAAAGAAAGAAAGGAGGGAGGGAGGGAGGGAGGGAGGAAGGAAGGAAGGAAGGAAGGAAGGAAGGGAAGGAAAGAAAGAAAAGAAAGAAAGAAAGAGAATGAAAGAAAGAAAAAGAAAGAAAGAAAGAAAAAAGTGGTTGAGAAAATGGCTATGACAGCTCACGGCAGACCAGATGCCCCGTACAAGGTGCTCATACCGTGATGATCCATGAGGATGACCAGCCACTGGTACATTGTTGTGTCTTCTACTGAAAATACCCATTTCCTCTTTTCCACCTTTCTAAGTGTGTGGACTAGTCAATGGCTTTTGTGTGCTGCTTGTCATCTGTTACCTGTGCTTTCAAAGGAGCCCTAGAACACCCTCCCCTAGACCCAAACTACCCGGCCCAGTGGACAGACACACCCTCCCCACCCGCTCTACCCCGTCCTTTCTTTCTGTCCTTATGCTCAGGTGCTGTAACAGGCAGGGTGGGCACGGCTGGAGAAAGGAAAGGCGGCACTCTGGAGTCCAAAGTCCAGTGCATGTCTCCCTCTTGCAACCTGGCACCTCTTCCAGTGTTGTGTCCTGAACTTTTGAAACTTGCATCCCAGAAAGTTATTTTCCATATAATCGTGGGCAGTCCCCTACTACCCAGCTAACTGTATTCACTTCCTTCTCCATCTTATTTGCAAAGGCAGTGTGCCTATTTTTCTCTTTTTTCAAAAATTTCATTAATGGCACAGTACTGGCTTCAAGGAGTTTCCACTGAAGAGCTCTGAGAGTGACTAATGCACTGAAGGGACCGCGGGCATCGTCTCACCCCCATCTGAATCTGTGTCTTGGTCCTCTTCATCTCTAATTGAAAACATCCAAGCAAAAGTTTATGCCTAAACCCAAGTGTCAAGAACCCGGAATTAGTCCCTGGTTCATCTGAACCTTCATGGAAGCAACAATTTTGGAGCTGCACCTTCAGGGCTCCCATGTCTGCCATGTATGAAATAGACTTGTTAAGGATTGTGAGTGACACCGCAGAGGGGCAGTCCATGCTTGTCATTGTCCAGATGACTTGTCCTTGCAGAATGTCAGGTGTGTTGTCAGAAATGTTTGTTGACTGAACACAGGAAAGTGTGATTCTGCTACCTCCTCCTGCATTCATGTGCTTGTTCCTGTTAGCTGTGATTTCATGACTGATAACACTTGGAAAAGTGCAGCCAGATGCAGTGGCTCACGCCTGTAATCTATCACTTTTGGAGGCCAAGATGGGAGGATTGCTTGGGCCCAGGAGATGGAGACCAGTCTGTGCGATGGACTATGCGTCTATGGAGACCTTGTCACTACAAAAAAAATTCAAAAATTTTTTAAAGGAAAAAAAATTTTTTAAAAACTGGGAAGACTGTTAAATAAGAAGTTAAGCAGAAAGGAACGATTGGCGATGTGTTTGACATCTCAGAGGAAATTCTGATTCCCTGTCAGTTGTGGGCCAGACCCTGGACATGACACTGCAGCTATGGAAGACTGAGCTCACGAGCCTGTGGGTGCTCCTGCGTTGCTAAGCAGATAACAAGGCCATCCAAACCGTGGAGGCTGCTGTATCCACACAGAGCATCCACCCAGTTATATTACAGAAGCATAATCGTGGGAACAAGGCTTTCTGAAAACAAGAAAAGGCAGGAAGCAGGGAAAGAGGAGCTTCACAGTGGAGGAATCTGGCAAACGCTACTAAGCCAGTGACCAAGGTTAATATCAGCAGTCGTAAGTTATGTTGCTATGTGCCCCTTATCTGGGGTCTGATGAAAATACCACTTTACTTCTGTGACTTTTCTTCCGAAGACCCGTAACCCCAGTCTCATCATAAGAAATGCATCACAGTCCAGTCATGGAGCATCCTACAGTACACCTGAGCAGCGCTCCTTAAAACCATCAAGGTACATCGCAAACAAGGAATGTCTGAGAAACTGTCACAGGCGGAGGAGCCTTGACAGACGTGACAACTCCATGGAATCCCGTGTCCTGGATGAGATTCTAGGACCGCAAAAGGACATTACGAAAAAACTCAGGAAATGTGAATAAACGAGAGACTTTAGTTAGTAATAATACGTCAGCACTGGTTCCTTAATTATGACAAATGTACCATTTGAAGGTAATGTTAATAAAAGGGGAAATTGTGAAGGCCACGAGGACTATATAGGAATCTATGTACTATCTGCTTAATTTTCCTAAATCTCTGCTAAAAATAAAGTCCATTAATAATAATAATAATAGTAATAATAATAAAGCACATACCAGACACTGGTACTATTTTGCCAAGGTGAAGGGAGATGCCAAGAATAAATCAGGTCCCTCCACACCCTGCACACGGGGCGGACTAAGGAGGGAACGGTTAATAATCTTACTAGGTTTACTGGTTTTCACTTCATCTACTTACTAATGTGCCAAACAGTACATAAGATAATTACCAGAGAAGCCAGACACGAAGGTCACACGCTGTGTCATTCCGTTATTATGAAGTATCCAAAATAGGGGAATCCAAGGGACACGAAACGCAGGGGCCGTGGCGAGGGGAATGAGGAGCGACTGCTTCGTGGTTCGTGGGTCTCCTTTTGGGGAATGAAAATGTTTTCAAACTAGAGAGAGGTGATCGTTGCACAACACTGTTAATTACTAAATGCCACTGAATGGTCTACTTTAAGATGGCTAATTTTATGCTATGTGAGTTCTACCCCAGCAAAACGTAATTAATGACAATAAAATAATTTAATAACTTAAACATAAGATAATTTTAAAGTCATTTAATAATGATTAAAAAATGAAAATGCGATGCTTTTTGTCTATCTGCTATTTTTCATCTGTCGGATTCTGGATGTCAACTTGGCAGTATTGTAAAACTGGTAATGACCAAATAAAATCATAGTCATTTTCATTTGGAAAAAAAAAAAAAAAAAGAGTAAGGACACGGTTATTAGGGTCTGGCTCCAGGACAACATATTTGGAACTGGACAGTGGTCGGTGATCGGAGAGGGTCAGGGCTCCTTAATTTCCCAGACCTGCGTCCTTCAGAAGTGTGGGCCTTCAACCAGCAACTTGAATTTCATGGCTGTTACCGTCTTTGTCTGTAAACTGTGCAGAGGGGCAGGGTGAGCATTCAAAGACCCTGCCAGGGAGAAAATCCAAGGTTCTCAAGGAAGGCTTTCAGTGGACCGTTGCGTGAGTGAGTGTGAGCAGGAAGAGAGAGGCGAGAATGGGCCAGGGTCATGGATGAAATGTTACCTCCTGGACTAAACCGGCCAGCTGTTCTGGTTTCGTGTAAACCCATCAGGGAAGACAGGCAATGCAAAGTGTAAGGTTTTAAGTACAACATGGAGCTGTTTCATGGATTTCCTGACACACTTAGGCCATGATAACAAGGCCCCGGGATACGGCAGTTTTCAGAAGGATGTGCTGGGAGCAAATTTAATCTTGTGCCTGGTTTGGGGGGCTCTTCTTTCCTTTCCAACTGTCTCTCCAGAAGTGCACTCTCCCAGCCCAGGCTTCCCTGCCTCTCACCAGGGCCCAGGCAGTCCTCTGCTATGGAGAGGGCTTACGCAGAGGCCTTGGGTGCTCTGCAGATGGCAGATGGCTGTGCCTCCCTCTCTGCTCTGCAATGCCCTTTTCTGGACAGGTGATGCTGAGTGATGCCGTGTTAACTGCCCCTGGTTGGGGAACTAATGCCTGAAAGATCTCACTAGAATGCAGGAGGAGGGAGCTTTGAGGCAGGGCTGTGAGGTCTTTTTCCCCCTCCCCGCACAGCTGGTCACCTCCTCCACACACCGGGCCAGCCCAGGGTCAGGCGCTAATTCTGAGACTTGCACCTTCCTAGATTTCTTTCCACTCAGAGGAGCGAGTAGACCATCCATCATGAAGCCTACACAAGGCGAAGCTTCCAGGCAAGGGCCTGGATGGCCTAACTCAGAGCTCCCTCTTCTGTCCCTCCCTCCAAGCCCCAGCCTGGGAATGTGCAATGGGGAAGGGAAAGTCATGATTCCCATGTTCAGGGCAAGAAGAGGAAATAAAAAATCTTTAGCTCTTTCAACAATGCTGAAAGGCAACAGAAGCCAAATCATGCCAGAAATGGACTCTGCCACTTACGCACAAAACTCGCTAGAGGAGCAGTTCACCCTCCGTATCTGTGAGTTTCCCATGCATGGATTCAACCAATGGCAGATTGAAAATATTTGAAAAGAAAATTGCATCTGAACATGTCCAGACTGTTTTCCTCTTGCAATTAGTCGCTAAACAACACACAATAACAACTCTTTACATAGCATTTGCATTGTTTTGGGTATTATAAGTAATCTAGAGATGATGTAAAGTGTATGTGTATAGAAGGATGTGAGTAGGTACAAGTACTGCACCTTTTCATATCAGGAGCTTGAGCATCCTCAGATTTTGGTACCCACGGGAGTCCTGGAACTAATTCCCCTTGGATACCGAGGGACAATTGCATTTGTAATTCACCTTCTGAATTGTAAATATATTTTCTCATTCTTGGGATTTTCTTTCTCTTTTTCTGTTTTTTAAAAATAGAGACAGAGTCTTGCTCTGCCACTCAGGCTGCAGTGCAGTGGTGCAGTCACAGCTTCCTGCAGCCTTGACCTCCCGGGCTCTGGTGATCCTCCCACCTCAGTTTTCTGAGTAGCTGGGGCTACAGGTGCCTGCCACCATGCCTGACTAATTGTTTATTTGTATTTTTTGTAGAGGTGGGGTCTTGCTATGTTGCCCAGGCTGGTCTTAAACTCCTGGGCTCAAGTGATCTGCCCACCTTGGCCTCCCAAACTGCTGGGATTATAGGTGTGAGCCACCACAACCAGCCTTTTTTGTAATTTTGTTAATATTTTTTTCTCCAGCTTTCTTTCTTGAAAGAATAGAGAAGATATAACACAAAGTATGTGTTAATCAACAGTTTGTGTTATCGCTAAGTCTTCCAACCAGCAGTAGGCTATTAGTAGTTAAGGTTTTGTGGAGTCAAAAGTTATATATGGATTTTTGACTGCACGAGGGGTTGGGACCCTCTACCCCCATCTTTTTGAAGGGTCAACGGTATATTTAGGATGGTGTGAGAGCATGAGGGGAAAGAATTGAGCCCTTGCATGGGGGTTAGGGGATATTCCCAGGAGAAGAGACCCCCCCAGGGCTGAGCCTGGAAGGACCTAAGCAGGTTGAGGCAGCATCCAGGCCCTGGGGATAGCAGCAGAGTCAGTAAATGAGGACCCTGGCAGAATCAGTTCTGGGAACCTTGCGTAGCTCTGTTTGGTTCCCCTGCAGCTCTGAGTCTTCAGTCTCTCGAGAGTGGAAGGGCATCAAGATGGTGGAGTGGGGCCGAGGTTCAATCCAATCCTGCCCCTGACACCTTTTAGCTATGTGTAAACCCCTGGGACCCTGCACGCCCCCGCCCCCTACACATTTTGGTGTAAGTGCACAAGAGTTTTCCCATTCCTTAACTTAGAATCAAGAGGTCTCAGCAGTCCACAAAGATCCTAAAGGCCTGTGGTCAACAAGGCAGCTCCCCAGGGGCCCCTAGGAGCTGGTTCGCATCTCAGTGGAAAACCTCACTCACGCCCTTCCAGGTCTTCAAGCTTCATTTGGGGAACCGAGTCTTCCACACTTTGTGAACGCTGGTCCCCACTGCAGCCCTTCCATCACTAAAGTGTTCACTGGGAAATACTGAAGTGAGAAAATTAGAACAATATTGTCGAGTTTCATTTTTTATGACGCAAAATTTATTCAATGACAAAATTCACCCTTAATTTTGACAGTATATGTTGTCCCTTCTGGGAGGAGGTATGTGACATTATACGTCCTTTTTAACCAAATGGTTGTAACAGTAGATGACAGGATTTTTTCAAATTCCTTTTCTTGGCAAAATTATCATTTGGTAACTCCTGTCAAACTCTCAGTTTTTATTTTGACTGTTCCCAGTTGATGAAATCTCAAAATCTGGGGATCATTGAATTGGTCATTCTAGAACTAAAGTTCTGGGACTAGGTCTCAACTCTCTCTTCTTGGTCAGAAGTAACAGATTAGGCCTCTGGCTCAATTCTGAGATACTTAAGATGCATTCCTGTGGGGTCTGCCAGGATAGCACAAACTATTCTATAGTAACAAATTAAGCCTAAAATCTCAAAGGCTTAATACAAAAACAAAATTATTTCTTACTCATTACACACCCACCATGGGTCAACAGGGATTTGTATACTCCATGTGGTCACTCAGGGTCCCAGGCTGACAGAGTCTTCACTATTTATAGCTGCACTTTCTGAATGTGCTTAGAAAGTGCATGTGATCTCTGAAGACAGCATGAAACGTGAAGAGAAGACTAGAAAGCCACGTAGGAGCTTTTACGTCCAGGCCTACAAGTGACAAACCTTACTTCTACCCAAATCCCTTTAGTCAGAACTCAGTCATCCTGGCCCAGTCTGCCAGTAAGGGAGGCCGGGAAATGCAGGGGAGCACGTGGATATTCAGTAAATACTAAATGCTTCTGCCATATCTGGACTATCATGGGAAAGAGAAACTGAGCAGGTAAATAAAGGCAAGACTGCAACGCATTTTATTTCCAGGTTAAAGTGTTAGCACACTACCCTACAGGCATCAGAGAGCATGAGGGGATTTAAAACAATTAAACTAGTCCCAGTATGAAGGATGGATTAGAAGGAGAAGGCACTAGAGTCAGGGAGACGAATTAAGAGATGTTGTAACAGTGTTGGCATGTAATAACAAGATCTGCATTAGTGTGATCTAAAGGGGAGTGAAAAGTGGGGATGAGTATGAAATTTTCAGCAGAAGATTAATGACATGGAACGTCAGGATTGAAAATCCAGATTCTGGAGTCAAGAGGCAATACTTGAAATCACGACACCCTGCCAAGGGATAGAGGAGGGGGCTCCATGCGAGCTCTGCTGCCCCTTGGCAAGGCGGCGTGTGGGAGTGCGGGTGCAGACCGAGGTGTCAGCTTCCTCCAGGCAGGTGAGTGTTGCGAGTGTTACGACTCGCGCATTCTGTCTTTCTGAAAATGACTTACGTAACCTTCAGATAAAGGGACCAAGAATAAAATCAAGATTTGTATTTCTGTACAAGTTTGGGGCTCTCTATATTTTTTCAACTTATCTAAATTGAAGACATATTACCCTGGTAATAAGATTATAACATTTTTAGTTTAAAAAAGAAGAGAAGTAAGATGTCAAATGAAAAGCAAATTTCCTTGTCCATCTACTGTAAAACTAAAATTTTCCCCTGAAAATCATGCGCATTCTAGTCCCGTGTCTCCCATCTTCACACACATTTCCTGAGAACCCAGCACCCCATGGGAACTGGATGTGAGGGTTTCTGTGAATGAACACACCACAGCATACACACATAAACACACACCTTATTGTCATAGGCAACTCAGTGACTCTCTGTCCATCTTTATCAAACCACTGTCTGATCCATAAATTGATGAATTACACTTACCGTTTGGAATAGGAAATGTATGCACTGGATGCATGAGAAATTTTCCTTTTCTTTCTTTTCTTTCTTTTTTTTTGAGACAGAGTTTCATTTTTGTCACCCAGGCTGGAGTGCAGTGGTGTGGTCTCAGCTCACTGTAACCTCCGCCTCCTGGGTTCAAGCGATTCTCATGCTTCAGCCTCCCAAGTGACTGGGATTACAGGCACCTGCCACCATGTCCAGCTAAATTTTTAGTAGAGATGGGGTTTCACCATGTTGGCCAGGCTGGTCTTGAACTCCTGACCTCAAGTGATCTGCCCACCTCAGCCTCCCAAAGTGCTGAGATTACAGGTGTGAGCCACTGCGCCCAGCCAAATTTTCCTTTTCTATTCTTCCTCAACCCCTTAGGCCATGCACTTCACATTTTTATTTAATGAAGTTACTCTTTAAATACCAGGCATTGCAAAATATGAACTGTTGGGTGTAAGACAAGCGTGACCCATTCAGAACATAGAGAAAGAAGCAGAATTATCCCACTGCTGGTTTTTTGTTTGTTTGTGTTTTGTTTTGTGTTGTTGTTTTTTAAAAAAGCCCACAGTGTGCTGCACTGGCGGAATTCAGAGTCTGTTGTCTTTGTGTATAAAGAATGACACCGTATTGAAAACACAACGTGTTCTGGTTTCATGTTTGACAGCCTCAATCCATGGGTCCCTTTAGGAGTCTCCTGTTTCAATACCTACGGTAAAAAAGGTGATAAAAGAGCCCGGAGCAGCAGGGCAGTGCGCTTAAAAACGTGGGTTCCGGATTGAATCAGATTAGAATGCAGAATCTGCCTCAGCCACTCACTCACGAGTGACCCTGGGCAAGTTATGGAGCGCCCTGCGCCTCGGTTTCCTCACCTGTGAAATGTCAATAATGCCTCTCACCCCGGGGCTGCTGCAACTATTCAAAGTCACAAGCACGCCAAGTGCTTAAGCCCCTGCCTCACACAGGACGAGTCCTCCCCAGATGGAGAGCCTTTTTGAAACACTGCCTCATCGGCAAGAAACGGAACCTCAAATGTCTCAGTGACAGGCACAGGGCTCAGCGCAGAGACAGCCATCCCCATACAGCCCTGATTACCCAAAGCTCCCGACACTTGGTGGGAGATAAGCTTTTTCACACTGAGGGGAGCACAACAAGGTCAGCTTAGCTCAGTGTTGGAAGTTCCAGGTGGGAATGTACAGGGCACTTGCACAAACCAGGGCACGATAGGTAGCAGCTTGGCCAGTCTTGGCCCTAGCAGACAGGTCAGAGGGCAACGCAGTTCTAGAGATGCCATCATGGGTCCCTGGTTGGGATTTCCCATGGCCTCCTATGTGAGGAATCTGCCATATGGGGACGCTGTCATTCCAGGGCTGTGACTGAATCACCAACTCTGCCTCATGCCTCTGCTTAGCCAAGGATGGCCTACAGGCTCTGCCTTCCCTCCATGCCACGGAACTCCAAAGAAAGACCTGCAGCTGTGGCAGGCACCGAAGGCAGCTTGCATGTGTCTAAGGGAAACTGGTTATCTGAGAATTGCAATACATGCCTTTTTTGTTGGTGATAGTCGGGGGAGGTGTCTGAGATGCTTCTGAGGCTGTTGGCCCCTAGTGCAAGTCTGAAATATTCAGGCCCCGTGTATTTCTCTATTTGAGAACATTGATTTGGGATATTTCAAAGTTGATCGTTGATTTCTCTTAGCACATAGTAAACAACTCTAAATGTCATTGATCAGAAAACTAACAACTAGTTATTTCAAGTTCCGTCAAAGTGCGCCATTCAATCATGTTTTTCTACAGTAGAAAATGTGATAGACCAGAAACTTTTCTATAACATAAAATGATAGTCATTATACGATTCCATGAAAAGAGAAAGGAGCAAGACCACTGAAGGATTTTGGAAACTGTTTTCCGTTCTACCGGTGTTCATTGGGCTTTGTCTTCCTTTGCAAATCTCCAAAAAAGAAATGTGATTTTTTTTTTTCAGTTTCAAGGGTATGTACGTGCCACGTAAGCTGTCTCTCAACAAACTAAGATGACTTTGAAAATGTCTCTAATCCAATTAAAATCAATATGGGGCAAGCTCAGGAAGACAGGGACTTGGATGTGATTTAATAAAGGAACAGGTGTCACTTGTACAATGCCTTGACCGGAGAAAGACTGTCGACCAAGGCCTGTGGCAAGCAGGTGTTCAGTAAATACTTTTATGTGTAAGACTTGCTCGATGAGTCCAGAACTCAGAAAAGAGGTAAAAGGCCAAATAATCAGGGACTGGCAAGATTGATGGGGCATAACCGACACAGAGAGACACGGGACTGACAGACACAAATCCAGCCAGGAGAGGTTCACAGGCCACTGTCGGCCAGGAGTCACTTCTTGTGCTGAAATCTTTGCTCACCAAACAATCTACTGATCATGCATTTAAATTCTCAGGTGAAATTCTAACTGGAAAATGGGAAGGCGTGTGAACATTTTGATCCCCTGGAAAGGGCTAAATATTTGGGAAGCACTGAAACATGTGAACTGTGAAATATCTTCAGAATCAGTGTCCAGAAATCTCCCAGTTTTTCCTCGTGCTTGTTTCTTTTCGTACCCTGTTCAGAACTCCTGTTGACTTTAAACCAGCTCAGAGCCTTGGGAAGCCATTTGTCGCAAGATGAAAATCAACAACAAAATAGGACTCCAGGTCCAAAGGGTTCTCCTCTAAACACTTTGTGCGTGTGATTATCTGATTTGCCTCCCCCAACACAACCTTTCTTAATTAAATTTAAAATCGTAGTTTCTGTTTACTTTTCAAAAGTTGTGTAAAGTAAACAATGCAGCAGGCATGGCTGTATATTAGCTTTAGCTGCCCTGCTACTTGTGAGAATTGGCCCGTTGTCTTCCACGGTATGCCTTTCCATCTATAGTATTCTTTCGGGCATTACACTAGAAACTGCAAGCAGAATGTGCATCACTGTCCATATAGGTGAAGCGTAACATTTAGAAACTTACTACTCTGTCCCTGCGGTGAGAGAGCAATATTAATTACCTTGCTCCTGGCATGAAAAATGATGAAAATGACCTGCACAATGAGGATGTCAAACTGTCTTTTTTAATCTGACACCTGGACTGGAAATGCTAGGAATCTATGACACTTACAATTAAATACCTAAGATTATCAAACACAAGTTCAGACAAGCCTAATTTAAAAATTATTATCAAGACTCACTGAGGAACATTCATAATTTGGAAGAAAAAAAAAAGCTTAAAATGGCAAAGAGCCCCACAGAGGGACCAAGTACATAGTTTCCCCTTTTAGAAACTGAACTGAAAGTCAACGACATTTGCTTTGTTTAGAATAAAATCACATCAATTAAACGATGTGTGTGATTAAGAAGAATCTTTGTTATTGAGCTGTTTCCACAGAAGAGCTGCCGTTTCAATGGAGGAAAAGGGGAAAATTTTACATTCTGGATCTCCCTTCTCCTCTTACATTTTGATAAAGAACAGGGAGGTTACCTCTAACGTTTTCTGTTAAACTCAACTCATTGCTTGACGCCATGTTGGCATTTATTGCCACGTAGAATAACATTGAGACAGGAAGTAGTGAAAGATACAAGTGCCAGACTATGAGAAAACCAGGATCTATCTTAAGACATTCTCAAACTCTCAAGAAGCTTCAAGTACATCCCAAGTCATCCTTCTTTAAATAAAGAAAAATCCAGAAAAGTACTTTTTATATCAAGTTATTTTCTCCTCGATATCTTAACTGGCCAAGAGAAAATTCCCTACTTATTTCGAATGAATTGTCCATGTCTATTTGAAATATTAGAATCCAAAATACGAGTAACTAAGGTATTTTTGAACAAGGTATTTTGAACCAAACTTATGGGCTTGAGAAGCAATATTTACAGAAGAACATTACACGCAGATATAATGACAAACTAAAACCAGGCCAAAATCAGATACATTTCCTTAAAACAAAAAACACCAAAAAACAAAAACCACTCCGTGCATTAAATCAGAAAGTTGAGTTTTCAGTTCAGTTGCTCATGTTTGGACAATGGCAAGTTCAGGCGCATTAGGAAGGAGGGTGTGGTACTGAAGGGAAGGTTGGCAGAGGGAGGATTAACCATGTAACTGCTTGGCATCTGTGAACAAATCACAGCTCCATAAAGGCCTGGGAAAACAGACAACAGACTGAGGGAGGGACTTGTGAAGAGTCAGCCTTGGTTTTGAGAGTTTTACTTGCAAAAAAGAAAGGAACTGGACCTGCCAGCTCTAGAGAGAGGGATTTTCCCTTCCAAGGAGAGGAACCCTGACTTGGATACGGAACACACAGAGCTTGGAGTGCTGGCAGGCAGGCTACTCTCCCATGAGAACTCCCATTCCAATGGATTTGCTTCTGGCTTTTGAGATTCCTGTGACCCGTTTAAAGGCACAGCCTCTCAATGATACCTCAGATTACCAGCACCAATACAACACGTGCAGAGGATGCCTCGGGCAGAGCTGCAAAGCAGGCAACCTGACTTTCTTGGGTGGCCCCAGCTCCCTCTACCTGAGATTTTTAGTGACGTTTCTTTCCTCCCTACTTCTGAATGTGTTGGCCTCTGCATGTGACACCGGGAATTGTGATGGATAGTCCTCCTGCGGCTGTATGTGATATGCACCTGTTGTCACATGGTGCTGTGGTATAGGCGTGTTCATCCTGTGCTGGCCTCGAGGCCCGTCACCGCATAGCAGGGCGGAGAGCTCAACTGGAGGAAGTGATTTCGTGGAGATCAGGCATCAAGGGAAGCTCATCTCTCAAATTTAAAGCTGGAATTTGGAAGGAGAGCCTCAGAGAGAAAGAGAGTCTCTGGGTCTGGGCCTTAATGGATGAATATCCATCCATCTAAGGACAAACCAACAGCTGGGACTCGGGAACTCAGGAACTCTGACAGGGTGACCTCATTTATGGTAGGCCGTTGGAGTTGGAAGGTAATTAGCTCAGCCTTTTAAAGTAGGGCTGTTTGAATGCTCATATATACTGTGTTTTATTTTCCATCTCGTGCACCTGTTATAGCAGTGTTGAAGAGCCTCAGTCCATCCAAGCTGGATTAAAGGGAATGTGACAGCAACGGCATGTGGGCTTGAGCAAGAAACTTCAAGTGTGTGCAGCACGTCTCTGGGGCCGGAACAGCGGCAGAGCTAGATGAAGTAAAAGAACCCTAGAAGAAGTCGAAACCCTCATGAACACAGCTCAGCTCTCCCTCTCGGCAAAAAGGTTCCCTTTCAGCTTCTAAACTTTAATTCTGGATGTGGGATTCTGATTCTTGGTTCTTGATTTTGTTTTATTAAGAAAGTGGTGACTCTTACACTCCAGGCTCTTTCCTTCTACCTCCTTACAAAACTTGCTCCTAAGGGGGGAAACCCCATATCTATTTATTCAGCAAACACGTATTAAAGGCTTCCTGGGTACAGGGCTGCAGGCGATGCTCTGGAGGCTGCACTGTGCCCCACCCCTGCCTGCAGGGAGCTGACAGCCTATTGGTCAGTGCTCATCCCCCGGCTATTTTCATTCTAAGGCTGTCAATGAAAATGTTTTAGTCTACAGCAAAGGAGTAGCTGATGTCACCAGCAGTTGGGGGCTAGTTTTCTGGGGCCTCAGATCTGTGCAAGGCCCATTTGGGGCATGGATGCCAGTGGACCGTATTCTCTCTCATTGCTCTACAGAAGTGATGGCACTATGGTACCTAGCACACTGCCAGCTGGCTCCGTCTGTTTACCCATCTGTCTCCCTGCCCCACCTGCCAGACATGACTGCACCAAGTTAAAGCTCCTAGCAGCAGCTTTAACAGTATCTTGCCCTCTAACAAATTTAAATAGACACGGGATACACAACAGATTCAGGGTAATAGGCCATATTAAGTTATGATGGCTTTCCTAGCCTTCGGTGAGAGGACTGAAAAAACAGGATATGTCATCCTCACGTGAGGAGAGTCTAAACCTCCGAGCCTGCTGTGGGCACCTTCACCACCTTTATCCTACAGTCAGTGCCCAGGATAAGATAAAAATTTCAGTGCTTATTCACAATAGCAAAGACATGGAATCAGCCTAAATGCCCATCAATGATAGACTGGATAAAGAAAATGTGGTACATATACACCGTGGAATACTATGCAGCCATGAAAAAGAATGAGATCATGTCCTTATGCAGGGACATGGATGAAGTCAGACCACGTCAAACCCTGTGATGCTTTTCCGTGTCACTCAGGATAAAAGCCAAGGCCCCAAACAGCTTACAAGGTCGGCCTGCTCTGTGTCCTGAGAGGTCTCAAGCTCCCTTACCCCTCTCTTGTGCCAGCTGTGTGGGCCTCCCTGCTGTTTTTCCACAAGCTGGGCATGATCCTGCCTTAGTGATTCCCTCTGCTATGAACCCCCTTTCCCGAGACAGAGTGAGTGCACATCTAGCCTGCTCCACAAGGCTGACCCCAACCACCCCACTGCACGCTGTGACCTTCCCCATCCCTTCTCTGGGATTCCACATCTGCTGAACCCTGGTCTGCTTTCCTTCCTTGAGTAGCCCACGCCGCTGTCCAGCCTGCGTCCACTTCTTGGGCTCACTGCTCCAGGCTGGCTCCCTGGGCAGGGAAGTTCTCCTCACTGACTCCTCCCCTTCACCAGACTGCGTCCTCCACACAGAGCTCAACAAACACCTGTCGAATGAGGAGTACAGGAGTGAATGGAAGTATAAAATTATTTTCAAATGGCAGGTGGATCACTTGAGCCCAGGACTTCGAGACCAGCCTGGCCAACATGGTAAAACCCGGTCTCTACTAAAAATATAAAAATTAGCTGGGTATGGTGATTCACACGTGTAGTCCCAGCTATTTGGCAGGCTGAGGCAGGAGAATTGCTTGAGACTGGGAGGTGGAGGCTGCAATGAGCCAAGATCGCACCACTGCACTCCAGCCTGGATGAAAAAGTGAGATCCTGTTTTTTTTTTTTTTTTTTTTTTAAAAAAAAGTTGTACATCTAAAGGTGCTATTTAACATAGGACGTAGAGGAATGTGGACCCGTTTGTGCCACAGTGGTGCTTCTAACAGTAAGAAGGCCCCGTCTCCTCAGATATCTGTTCTCATGGTTTCCTCTACCTGGTTCTTCCTACAACACTCTTACAAATCCCAATGAACTGCTTCATCTTCTCATTTTGAAGATGACCTATTCATCTTCTTCCTGTTTCCCCACCCTAGTAACTCCAAGGTTTATTTCTCTTCCTAGGACCAGGTATTTTCTGGACCATTTCTAAAAGAAAAAAGTTTTCACAAAAAATTCCTTCTGGAGTCAGACAATCTGGGTTTGTACCCTGGTTCCACTTTCCTCATCTTTACAATGAAAATTATAATAGTAGCTATCCCACGTGGCTGTGTGAGGATGAAAGGAATAAATTAATGCAAATTCCCTAGGACAGCGCCTGACATATAGTAAGAAGTTTCTGTGTTAGCTATTTTTATTCTCAGTATTACTGAATCATAAAGAAAATCGTCTAATTTAGACATACACTGTGCTACTTTAACTTGGTTTTGAATGGTATTGATCAACATAACGGAGAGTAAAGCAAAACAAATATAGAAGTTCTACTTGCATCACACAAAATATCTGGACAGGTCTTCACCACATTTGAAGTTATCTGACTTTCACATAGAATTAGTGGCATGGTCAAAACTCACTTTGGAAAAGAGCCAAAGGAAATTTCAACAGGATGAGCAGTCGTTGTCCAGAACAACCCAAACTCGAGTATACAAGACTCATAGAACCAAAAATGGAGAGAGGTGTTCTGCAAACATTGAGATGCGATGGACGGAGAAAACCTGAGTTATTTTGAACATGAGCCCTAAACTGCAAGTCGCAAGGCCAAACACTCCTACCTGCCCGTACTGAGTTGCTTTCAAGCGACTTGCCACATGAGCAACTACACGCAGGCTGGCCCAGGTGAGAGACAGAGGGTGGTTTATTTAATAATTGCTCATGCTGGCCGGGCGCAGTGGCTCACGCCTGTAATCCCAGCATTTTGGGAGGCTGAGGCAGGTGGATCACCTGAGGTCTGGGGTTTGAGACCAGCCTGGCCAACGATGGTGAAACCCCGTTTCTACTAAAAATACAAAAATTAGCCGGGCGTGGTGGCAGGTGCTTGTAGTCCCAGCTACTCGGGAGGCTGAAGCAGGAGAATCACTTGAACCCGGGAGGCAGAAGTTGCAGTGAGCCAAGATCATGCCACTGCACTCCAGCTGGGCAACAGAGTGAGACTCCATCTCAAAATAATAATAATAATAATAATAAGTTAATGCTTTTCCAAAGCAACTCTAAGGAGATCGTTTAGCAGGTTAAAACTAATCAAACTCCTTTAGAAAAAAAAGTCAAATTTTCATTAAGATCAAGTCTGAGGAGACAGGTTGAAAACTCATGAAAGTCATGAGTTTTGGGATTTAAGGTCAGCCCACAAGTCGGGGAGAGATGTACAACAGGATTTTAAAATGATAAGTGACCTTAGAAATGATCATTTTGCAGTTGAGAAAAATTAATAAATTGAAAGGTTAAGTCCATAACAAAAAGAAAAAATCTTCTCCCTCTTGAGACACTACCAAAATGTAAGGATAATGAAAGATTTAAAAATATATTAATCTACAATGTCAAAGAGACTAGAGAGTAGCTATCTGCCGATGAGTGATTTCAACAAAAATTTCAACAATAAGGCAGAAAGCCAGTGGAGAAGTGAGGAATGACATACACAAGGTGGAGGAGGAGGTAGCACAGTGCTCACTGGGGGTATCTGGATCACAGGGAGTGGTAGCTGGTCCTACAGGACTCCTCAGAGCCCTAGGAACTGGATACTTTGGTGCGGCAAAAGTCCAAGTGAAATTTAAGGCTGAAAACAAATGGATTTTTTAAAGATAAATAAATTAATGAATCAGTGTCCCTGGCCTATTACACAGAATGCTGTTACCTAAGCATTTGTGCTTCCAAAGCTCACAAATAAAAGGTTTCACTTTCGGAAATGAAATATCTACCCGCCACCCCCTGCCCCCCAAAGACCTTCACATTCTGGGTTTCGATGAATTCCCGGCATAACAGCTGTCTCCCTGCCTGACCATCCTAAAACACAGCCTTACCCAAACATACAAAAATATACAAAGTTCCTGGTCTAATTTTAGAACCTTCTTCTTCTTCTTCTTCTTTTTTTTTAAATACATGGGTCTCTCCATGTCACCCAGGCTGGTCTCAAACTCTTGGGCTCAAGTGATCCACCCACCTCGACCTCGCAAAGTGCTGGGGTTGCAGGTGTGAACCACCACGCCTGGCTGAACGTTACTCTTAAATATGAATGAGCAACCTAGGATCAATAAAAACAATACAAAAAAGAGAATTCATAATAAGCAGACAGGAAATATGATTTCAAAAGGAAGGGTTAATATAGGAAGCAGGAAATAATTAAAACACAAAAACTATGATGTTCTCAAAGAAACTGAAGAAGATATTGTGTGTATAAAATGGAATCAGGATGTTTTGACAAAGGAATGGGTAGGAAACAAAATAAAAGGCCTCATAGGGCCAAGATGAAAAAAAATTCAACAGGGTGATTGGAAAGAGTCAAGGAAATCTACAAAATAAAACTGAATAACAAAGAGATGGTATGAGAGAGACAAAAAGAAAACCAGAGAAATATTACCCATGGCAGCATATATGATACCTGAGGCCGACGGTGGACATGAAGAACAAAGATTCTAGTTCTTTGTAGATTTCTTTTAACTGAAACAATCAATTATCAAAGGATAAACAAAAATTTCTGGAGTAAAGAAAAAATCTAGACATAAAAATTTTAAAAGCCCACTATGTTTCATGCATAATTAATAAAAAGATAACTACACCTACGGAGAGTTCTAAGTTTTGAGGAAAATGGCAGCCAATTCCACGTCTCCTCCCATACCCTCCCAGAACAACACAACACAACAAAACCAAAACATTAAAATTAACAAAGAAAGAGAATACACCACTAGTACTCATGCTTTCAGTATTATAAAAAGGCAGACCATCCCACGACCTTCAAACTACTTGTAAAGAGATTTTTAAAAACTCCACCAAAGCCCTGACTACCCACCTGCCACTGCAAGCCTGTGGGTACGGCAAACAGGAGAGGAGAAGCTTAGAAGTCTGTGAAAAATAGTAGGTGGTAGTGAAGAATTTCGATGAAGTACATACAAGATCACTCCCAGAAAGAGAAAGTGAAATAATACATGTCAACATACTCAACTCAGATCACAATTTGGTAGTTCTCAGCTCTCACTACAGATAATTGGACTGAAAAGGGCAGAATTAGAGCAGAATCAGAGCAGGACAGCTTCCAGGGTATAATCAAATACATGAGGAAGTGAAGGAAATACATAGTAAGATACCATGCAGTAATAAAAGATAAGAAACATCAACACTTCTCCCTAGTCTGACCTACCACTACCAACTTCATCTCTAAAAGAAACTACACAGCAGAGATGAGAACTGACAGGGGAGAGTGATGGTAAATTACAATCTCTACCCATGAAATGAATAGGAATAGGAAAAGGCAGCCACATTCATACAAATGTATTGTATAAGAACAAGTTCACTAAGGCTCTTCTGTTTATAAAAAATATCCTCCAAAAATCTAAATATGAAGTTAAAGAAAATTATATCATAACACTCCAAACAGAACTAAAAATCCTCAAACAGGCATTTGGGATATTAAAATCAACCCAGTTAAGAAATATAAAAGCTAAAAAGAGAAACAGCCAAAACAAACCAACAAAAAACCTGGAAGAAATAAAATAAGGATTTATCCCAGGAAAAAATAACAAGACAGTATTATATCAGAACTGAAAACTGAGTTTCAATATGTCAAGGTAAGAATATATTCAAAGGAAAACCAAATGAAAAACACTGAAGAAGAGCAAGAAATAGCCAAGAGAATGAAAGCAAGGTAAAGAAAAAAAACAAAAACAAAAACAAGTTTAAGGAAAAGTGATTGAAATCGGAGACAGGCAAAGCAGGTATAACATATATATAATTGGTATCAATGCAAAAGAAAATCAAAACAATGAAACAGAACTAATATTTAAAATGATAATCCAAGAAAAGCATCCAGAAATAAAAGAAGAATTGAATCTACACATTTAAAAAGTCCACCTGGGCTGGGCGCGGTGGCTCACGCCTGTAATCCCAGCACTTTGGGAGGCTGAGGCGGGCAGGTCACAAAGTCAGGAGATCGAGACCATCCTGGCTAACACCGTGAAACCCCATCTCTACTAAAAATATATATATATATATAAAATTAGCCAGGCATAGTGGCAGGTGCCTGTAGTCCCAGCTACTCAGGAGGTTGAGGCAGGAGAATGGCATGAACCTGGGAGGTGGAGCTTGCAGTGAGCCGAGATTGCACCACTGCACTCCAGCCTGGGAGACAGAATGAGACTCCATCAAAAAAAAAAAGTCCACCTGATATTAGAAAAATTGACACAGAATGATCCACTCTAAAATATATCCTACTAAAATTATAATATCTGATTTTAAAGATAAGGAAATATTCTCAGGGCCTCTAAGCAAAAGATAAAGTAACTGAAAATGCAAGAGAACTAGACTGGCATCAGACTTCCATAACACAAGACAAGGCAACTGTGGTGCAGGATTTTCAAGAAATGTAAAGAAATTTAAACAAAGGACATTATATCTAGACAAGTTGTCTTTCACGTAAAAGGCAAGAGAAAAAGTTTAAAAAATGTCAGAGGTCAGTGAACGCTATATACATGTGCCCCTTCCGATGAATCTATTAGAAGATGAACTTTGTCCAACCAAAAACTGATGAGGATTTCAATAAATGGCTTTACTCACCTATTATAAGAAAAATATTTTTAAATTGGCTTATAAACAAAATCCAACACTTCGATGTATATAAGAGATATACCTGAACACAGTGACTTGAAAAGGCTAAAAATAAAGAAATTCATTCCTCACATGCTACCTAAGAATAAAATCCAAATAGACCAGCGATCCAAAGGTAAATATATATATATTTAAAAACTCTAGAAGTACCTTAAGAAAACATGAGTAAATTCGTCCATAACCTGGTTTTTGGGAGAAACTCTCTGACTAAACATGCCATGAGAAAAAGATTGATAAATTTGACCACATAAAAAGAAAATACATTTAAATGACAAAAAAACAAGTAAAGATAAATGACAATCTAGGAAAGAATATTTGCAATATTTATCGCAGTTAAAGAGCCAATATTTTAAAGAACAAAGAACTTCTTTAAATTGAGGGAGAAAGACCAAAATCATATAGAAAATGGGCAAAAGACATGAATAGACAATTCATAAAATGATTAAACATGACTCAAACATATGAAAAGATGTACTCTGTTGGCAAATCTAAGAAGAAACAGGCACTTTTCACACATCGCTGTGGGGAATGCAAAATGGTACAATTCCTATGAAGGGAATTGTGAAAGCTGGAAATATCTAACTAAACTACATACTCATTTACCCTTCAACTCAGCAATCCCACTTCTGAGAATTTACCCAGAAAATACACCTCCAACAATATGAAAATAGGTATGCACAAAGTTATTCATTGTGACAGTATTTGTGATTGGAAAACACTGGGAACTACCTACGTGTCCAAATATAGGAGATCAACGGAATGAACCATGAGGGGCAGATGGATATCATATGCTTCTAAAGGAGATGCCCTAAGGAGGGCACATCACCTATGCAGCATTTCAGCCAAGAATGTGTCAACCATGAAGAAGCATCAGACAAAGCCAAAATGAGGAATGTTCCATTAAAAAAAGGAGGAGGGGGCTGCCTTCTTCAGAATATGTAGATGTGATTAAACATACACACACACACACACACACACACACACACACACACACACACACACACACACAAGGCTTTGGAAACAGTCCAGATTGTAGGAGGCTGAAGACACACAGCAAATACACAGACTATGTGACTCTAGACTAGACACTATGCTAAGGGAGAAAACATGCTATAAAGAGCATTATTGGATCAACTGACACAATTGGAAAATGGGTGGTTAGCTTAGATTTAAAAACTACTTTTCCAATGTTAAATTTTCTAAAGTTGAAAATATACTCCCCTTTGTCTTAGAAAATACACACCAAAGTATTCAGGGACAAAGGGTCATTATGTATCTAACTTACCTTCACATGGTTCAGAAAAAGTTGGGTGTGTCTGTGAATGGAAAGACAGGGAGACAGGCAGAGAGACACAAACAGAGAAGGAGAGAGAGACAGAGAGAGAGAGAGAGGGGGAGAGAGAGAGAGAGAATGAGAGACAAAGACAGTGAGGCCAAGTGTTAGCCACAGGTGAATCTGGGCAAAGTGCACACGGGTGTTCTTTGTACTCATCTTATTCTTACAGCCTTTTTATAAGTTTGAAATTATTTTTTAAAAAGATTAGGCTGGGCGCAGTGGCTCACGCCTGTAATCCTAGCACTTTGGGAAGCCGAGGCGGGTGGATCACGAGGTCAGGAGATTGAGACCATCCTGGTTAACACGGTAAAACCCCGTCTCTACTTAAAATACAAAAAAAAAAAAAAATTAGCTCGGCGTGGTGGCGGGCGCCTGTAGTCCCAGCTACTCGGGAGGCTGAGAATGGTGTGAACCCGGGAGGCAGTGCTTGCAGTGAGCCGAGACAGCGCCACTGCACTCCAGCCTGGGCGACAGAGCGAGACTCTGTTGCAAAATAAATAAATAAATAAATAAATAAATAAATAAATAAATGATTAAAAAGTTTGTAAAAGTATTCCAACAAACAACAAAAAAATTCTAAACGTATGTATTACAAAAAAGAAGTTCCCTCATGAAAGAGAAGTTTCCTTAAAAGTGAACAAAAACCAACCTGGACCAGTAAAGTGGACTCTCAGACTTTTTTTTTCTGCCACACTATGTATCAGAAGAAATAAAATAATAATTATAGCAGTTGGAGTAATATACTTACAACATAATTTTTATCCTCAGTTATTTTTCTTTTGTGAAGGTATCAGAAAAATGGTCTGGTACATACAAAGGCTCAGAAAATATCATCTATGTCTCTTTCTTAAAAAATTATTTGAAGAATCATTCTAATAGACTTGAAAGAGAATTATAATTCCAGTTCTAGTTGTGCATACAAGAACTGACCATTGTCATTATAACCAATTAAGACGTTGTTAAATCTCAAAAAATCATTCCACATAAGTAGATGCAAATGAAATTTAGATTTCTCAGAGACAGAGAAGACATATGATGTAAAAATATGTAAAAAACAACAAACTGGATTTTAATTAACAAAGTCTGGACAACAGGTAAAGGAAGAAATGTTGTAATAGGTGGGGAAATATAAGTGAGTTAAATTATTCATTTCCTATTTTGGGGAAATCAGAAGATAATGCATAATCTTGACCTTGATGATTTGTGAAAAATACAGAAAAACCTAAAGGTAAGTGTAATAAAATGACAAAATTTCTGTGCTGTGAACAGCTGCTGGCTTTAAGTGAGAATTGGGCCAGAAGTTTGACCTCCAAGCCCAAATTTCCTCTTCTTGAAAAGGGGAGGATGCCAACTATCTTATGCTGTCCTTATAATGTGGCCAAAATGGTTAAAAGTGGTGAGATGTGGAAGGTATCTCTCTGCCAGTACTGAGCTCCCGGCGGGGACTCTATGTCCACTCCATGTGTGGGAAGGGAGAGTCAGTGATGGGAATGGAACAAATGGAGCCAGCAATGCTCTTTGTAGCATGTTTTTCTCCCACAGTATAGTTCTTATGCTGCTCAGGGTTGCAGACCAATAGATGTTGTTGCTAGAACCTCATGACTCTAGAAATAGAGTCAGAGCTATGAACAAGCAGTGCTTGAAAGACCTAGAGCACATCAGGAGACTGTCTGGAACCTACTGCAAGCTTCCAGAGGAGCATCAAAGGTGAAAGGCCTTCAACAACAAAGGAAAGCCTGATTCAAAGATGGGCAAAGGTCTTGAATAGATGATTCTTCTAAGAAGATATACAAATGGCCAATAAGCACAGGAAAAGACATTCCAAATCACTCATCATTAGGGAAATGCAAATTAACCATGAGATACCACCTCACACCCACCAGTATGGCTTCTACCAAAAAAACAAAAAACCAAAAAAGTACAAGTCTGACCAAGGATGTGGGGAAATTGGAATCCTTGTTCACTGGTGGTGGCAATGTAAAATGGTACAGTCACTGTGGAAAACAGTATGATTTCCCCTCTAAAAATTAAAAATATAACTACCATATGATCTAGGAATTCCACTTCTGGGTATATGCTCAAAAGAACTGAAAGCAGGGTCTTGAAGAGATATTTACACACACGTGTTCACAGCAGCTTTACTCACAATAGCTAAAATGTGGAAGCAACACAAGTGTCCATTGATAGACGAATGGGTAAACATAATGTAGTACATACATACAATACAATATTATTCAGCCTTCAAAGGAAGGATATTCTTACACATGCTAACATGGGTGAACTGTGAGGACATTATGCTAAGTGAAATATACCAGTTGCAAAAGGAAAATGCTAAACTGTATGATTCCATTCATATGAAGTATTTGGAGTAGTTAAATTCATAGAGACAGAAAGTAGCATGCTGGTCTACTTTGCCAGGAGCTGGGAGGAGTGGAGAAGGCAGAGTCGTTTTTTAATAAGTATAGGGTTTCAGTTTTGCAAGATGAAGAGAGCTCTGGAAATGGATGGCAGTGATGGTTGCACAATATTATAAATGTCCTTAATACCACTGAATGGCACACTTAAAAATGATTAGGATAGTAAATTTTATGTTATGTGTACCTTACCACACACACAAAAAATTCTTTAAAGAAAATGAAAGACCTTATAATTTATGAGTAAAACTATGCCTCCGACAAATACCTCTTCTCCTTCTAAGAGTAATAGTTCCTGGCTTGCCACCAGATCCTGGGGGAGATGACTGACCAGGTGACACCAGGTAACCAGACATCCAATTCTTAGCATTGATGAACTGTTGTGTTACAAGATCTACTTGGTCATAAAGTTGGAAATTCCAAGAAGTGCTCCACCATTAGGGACAGATGATATCTACAGCTCACAAAGGCATAAATAAGTCCTGTGTGCTCAGGAGCCCAGGATGCCACCCTGGCCACTCTGACAACATGCCCTCCGCCTCTACCCATGACCTCATGGAAATTCCTGATGGCCTATTGACAAAGAGGAAAACAACTGAAGCCAAATGTACACATGGCTCCGTACCATATGCCAGAACCAGCCCCAGGAGGAGCACTGCAGTCATGATAGCCCCACTTCATGGTAACCCTGAAATGGGGGAGGAAAATCCTCCCAGGGCAGTACTTTGCCTATAGAATAGACGGTCTGGACTAAGGCCCTGCATTGATTCACGGAGTAGCTAATGGATGGCCATATGGTCAGGGACAACGTCCTAGTTTTTTAAAAAGGTCATATATAATTAGTCTGATTTATTAAAATGTATATATGTACAATGGAAACTACATACAGCTTAACGTTAACCGTATGGGTGGTTTTAAAATCTGTCGGTTATATTTTCCCAGTTTTTTCTTTGTCTGATGGTTGTGTATTATTCTTATAAACAGGGAAAAAGTTAACTTTGTTTCAAAAAGAAACTTCCTTATGGCTCCAAGTCATAGGAAGCCATTCAGCATGCTTTGTGGAGTTTATTTTGCTCTGAAGTCTGTCTTCTCTGAGCAACACTGTGGTCAGTCCGTGGACACATTCCATTATGGCTCCGTATGAGCTTGGCTTGGCATGCTACATGCCAAAGACAGTAGAACCATAATGTTTATAACTGATACAGTCATATAAATTGGATACAAAATGAGGGGCTTTCTGTTGATGTGAAAGTACATGAGGCAGGTTGGCGCTTGGCGTCTCCAGCCATTCAGGTTGTGGCATGAGCCTGGCTAGTGTGTAATTCCTAATTCTGCTGTTCACCAGCCATATGACTTTTGACAACACAACCTACCTCCAAGCCCAAATTTCCTCTTCTTGAAAAGGGAAGGATGCCAACCATTTTATGTCGTTCTTACAAAGTGGCCAAAATGATTAAAAGTGGTGAGATACGGAAGTTCTCTCTCCACCAGTGCTGAGCTCACAGCGGGGACTCTGTCAATTCCACGTGCGGGACAGGAGAGTGAACGATGGGAATGGAATGAGGAGATGGCACCCTTCTTTCCCAGCTCTGAAACGGTGCTTAGAAAAGGACCCAAAAGTCTCAATTTACTTTCTGCCCCAGTAGACCAGGATCACACAGGTCATGAGCAAAAGGTGGCTTGTTGGAAGAGAGGGCTATCAGTGTTTTGGGAGACTGAAGTGGGGAGATCCCTTGGGGCCAGTTGTTCAAGACCAGCTTGGGCAACATAGGGAGACTCCATCTCTACAAAATTAAAAAAGAAAGAAAAAAAGAGAGGGATGTGAGGAGTCTTTGTAAATTCCTCCCTTCTCCCTCAGGGCCCCGATCCTTCAGTGGGATTACACCCAATACGGGTGGGAGCCACTCCCCAGGTGCGTCTAACACCCCCACTGGCAGAGGGGAAGGCACGGAAGAGGAGGGCAGCGTTTACAGCCTTGAGGAGCCAAGCCCACCGCAGCAAAGTCACACAGGAGGAGGCCTTGCTGTTCTCTCTGTTCTCACCTTTTACTTGGGAAAGAATTGGAGAAAGATCAGCTCCAGCCTGTCCCAGGTGGACCGAGGCTGGAGATCAGTAAGACAGCATTGCAGCTACAAAAAAGCATTTTCCACCTCCATCGCCACAGGGAGCACAGCTTCTCTCTCCCTCCCGCCCAGGTTCTTAGTCTTGGGGAATCCGATGCTACAGGGGCACAGCCAGCTCCCAGGGCTCCCAAGAGCGGACTGCCCCGTGGGGTTTGGTGAGGTCCTGTGGACAGCCTGAAAGCACAGTGGAGGGAGAGCTTACCACCCACACGCCGCTGCACACACGCTTCTGATCGATTCGCGTCTGCAACCCGGGCTGCCCTCTTTGGCTTCCTACCATGTGCTCCCATGAATCTGAGGCCCCTTATCTGTGAAATCACGCGGATGAACTCATTCAAAGGTCACTGTCCCTAATCTATGAAATGTACCTAGCACAGTACTGGAGAAATAAGGAAGGGTCACTTAGGGTTAAGGTCACTTTCCCTTAGCAGTTAGAAAGTTTCTGGAGTTTTCTAGGGTGCTCTGTTAGCTTTCCCTGTGATTTTCAGGCAAGGAGGAAGAAACAGCATAGGAAGCTCTTGTCTCCAAAACAGAACTGCAGGAGGCTCAGCCACGGGGAAGGCCAGAGGCGGCCAAGGGGCCACTGCTGAGGTGCCACTCATGCCACCGTCCCCTCCACTTTCCCACGTGCTGTCCAAGTTTGTGACATCCGAAATATTTCTAACCAACCAAAGTCTTTTAATACCAGCTGTATTTACTGAAATGTGGGCAGGTTTTTTCATAAGGGGAGGTTCTGAGTCAACCTTCAACTCCCCTGTATCCTTTAGAAAAGAAAGAAAAGGTGGGGTGGGCTTGGGGGATGAGAGAGACGGAGGGAAAAAGCGAAGAGGAGGGAGGGAGGAAAGAGAGAGAGAAAGGCAGTGCTCCCTTCCTTCCTGCTGGCTTCCCTGATGTCATCTATCATGTCTGGGAATGACAGGCCTGAAGAAACATCTGGGACCCGCCATGTACCTTCTGCTATGCCAGAGAAGAGATGATTTCTGGATATTAATCTAACATGGGAGCACTCTCTAAGCCTACCAAGGGGAGTAGCAGCCTTTTCTAATTTATTGTGCTAGATGAGAGAATTCAGAGATGTGAGAGAAAGTTTTCATTGCAATGTCAAGGTGGGAGTCCTCAGGACACCCCTCACCCTGAGAAGCGCAAGCCCCATCTGCTCTGGGAAGATTTGGGCTGCGGAAAACAAGCTCACATTTTTTTGTTTTGTGCATACACTGGAATGAATAGATCATTCCAAGGACTTTTGAGACATCAGTCAGCTAGGGCAAGAACAAAGTTTCATTTGCTAGACTCAGTCAAGCCACCTACAACTGAGATTCTCCTCTGTAGATACTGATGACTGCTAAGAGTTGGAAGAGTCACCTACAGGAAAGACTGACAGTCAATTAACCTCTGGTGGAAACCAGTGGCTTCAAGTAGAAAAATCACAGCTTTGGCCGGGCGCAGTGGCTCAGGCCTCTAATCCCAGAACTTTGGGAGGCCAAGGTGGGTGGATCACGAGGTCAGGAGATCAAGACCATCCTGGCTGACATGGTGAAACCCCATCTCTACTAAAAATAAAAAAAATTAGCTGGGCTTGGTGGCGTATGCCTGTAGTCCAAGCTACTCGGGAGGCTGAGGCAGGAGAATTGCTTGAACCAGGGAGTTGGAGGTTGCACTGAGCCAAGATCACACGACTGCACTCCAGCCTGGCAACAGAGCGAGACTCTGTCTCAAAAAAAAAAAAAAAAAAAAAATTGAAACAAAAAAAAAGAAAAATCACAGCCTCGACCTGACGATGAATTTACTACCATGGTTCAATCATGTAGAATTTAGTCTCAACAGTCTTGAGAAAATTCTGAAATCATTTCTGTGACTCTCCTCAATTTCCTTTCCTAAGGAAGGGAAGCTGCAAGTTCAGTGTGCCTCGAGGGAATGGTCAATATTATGTGTAAACAGATGATTAATAGCCAGAAAAGGCATCAGCATAAAGACCAAGAACAATATTTTTTCCATGTGTATACAGAAAAGATAGTTTTGTGTCAAAAGACAGCTGAAAGAAGTGATTTGTTTTCTTTTTGATGACTTAAAAAATGAAATATTTATAGCATTTTTAAAAGCAATCATTTGCTTATTGCCAAGAAATTTATTTGGCTGTTATTTTAAATTAAGAAAAAAAGATCTCCAACTTTTTTATGTGTTAAAAGCTGTAACTGTTTATTGGGAGCAGAAGACTAAAAACTCTCATTTTATTGCAGCCTATGACATATACTCAGCAATTAACCTTTAACAGTGAAACCAGAACATGCCTTCGAAGTTCTAGAATTCAGTGAGAATCTAAACATTTTCTCCCAATATTCTTTTACTACAGACAATTTCTGGTTCAGTAAAAGTGCACTGCATTACAAGACAACATTCAAAACACTGGGGAGAAATATGTTTTAAACTATTTATCATCCTATGGGGTTTTAATTTTCTGCTGACTGTTACAACCAGAGAATTGAGCGTTTGTCTCAAGGGGGAAAAGCTATTTATGGACAGTTTGTGATTAGGAGCAGCTGCTCTTCACCATATATTACCTTTTTGTGATAACCACATTTTCACACAAAGCTACCACTAATAAGCTGGTGCACACTAAAAAAAAACTGCAGCAGAACTGTTACCTTGAAAGGAAGATGTCAAATGAAAAGCTCTTCCAGGTTTTCGTATCCTTGAGTTTCTTCATTGTAGGAGAATAATAAATCTGAAAGCCTGTTGCATCTTGGGAATCTAATGTTACTAACAGAAGAATACAGTCAAGTAGTTTCTGTGCAGCTTTCACTCTGGGTTAAAATGAAAAACATCTTATACGAGAGGTTGAATCTCCATGGGAATTAGAGATGGTTTTTATTCAACCCATACAACCAGGATGAAAATATATGGGTTGTGTTGTAAATGTTTCTCTACCAAGCTGGAGACCAAAGCATACTTCATTGTGCTTGCATACTTGAGAGCAAGAAGGCAGAAAGAATTTTGAATTTGAATATGCTGTTCCCGGCCATCCAGGTGAAAAAGTTTGACAATAAAACAGTTACTTTCTCTCAAAATATTTCTGATTAGCAATGACCAATTCGGCTTCCCCAGTGGACTCTTAGAGATGCAAAAGTCAAGAAATCCCCTATCATACTGTTTTATTAAAACTTAATTAGGAGATCTGATACTTTACCTGGTAAAGACTTAACTATGCAGAATAATTTTGCAGATTATACATCAGAATGTAATCCTGAAATGCAAATCCTACAGGGATGGATACAGTTGTAAAAGTTCCAAAATAAAAGTGACCATTACACATGCTAGAAAATAGTTTTAGAATAACTGCTGACCAGGATGTAACTGGACACGACAAATGATGAAGGGTAACTTGACCATGTATTTTCAAAAGCCTTAAACACGGGAAGAGCTACAGACTTAGCAATTCTAATTCCAGGACATGTTCAGGTTTCTTCAGAGATGTTTCTGATGGCCTGAACATTCACATGAGAAAAATGTTTTTGAAAATATCCGACAATGAGAAACAGAAGGAAAATGATTTAAGGAAGCCATCACTATGCAGCCATTTGGAGCAACGTGGAAGGATATTTAAAGCCATGAAAAACGTTAAGGATAACTATGGGGAAAAGGCAGGTTACAAAACAGTTTAGACTGTATGGTCCCAATTTTGTTTTAAAATACATGTTTTAGACCATACAGTCTACATATATATATATATATTCGTTTGTTGAAAGGAAACATAGTATATTGAAAATAATCATCTTTGGTTGATATAATGATGGTTAATTCTTGTTTTTGCTTCTTTTCTGCTTTCTTGTAATTCTATTTTCCTATAATAAACATATATTAGTTTTTAATAAAAATAATAATAAGGCTGGGTGTGGTGGCTCACGCCTGTAATCCCAGCACTTTGGGAGGCTGAGGCAGGCAGATCACCTGAGGTCAGGAGTTCGAGACCAGCCTGACCAACATGGATAAACCCCGTCTCTATTAAAAATACAAAATTAGCTGGGC
Source organism: Mandrillus leucophaeus (assembly GCF_000951045.1). Classification (NCBI taxonomy): domain Eukaryota; kingdom Metazoa; phylum Chordata; class Mammalia; order Primates; family Cercopithecidae; genus Mandrillus; species Mandrillus leucophaeus. Next base: position 4,502,218 of record NW_012106697.1, on the reverse strand, counting down.
ATGGTGGCTCATGCCTGTAATCCCAGCTACTTGGGAGGCTGAGGCAGGAGAATCACTTGAACCTGGAAGGCGGAGGTTGTGGTGAGCTGAGATCATGCCATTGCACCCCAGCTGGGCAACAAGAGTGAAATTCTGTCCCCAAAAATAAATAAACAAAAATAAAATAACAATAATAAATGTTAAAATCAGTGAGGCTTTATGAGACCAGATGTTTCAAATATTTTTCTGTTCCCCACCTATGAATAGCTCCCCAATTCTTCACCCCATTTGTCTAACACTGCCCCTGTATTGTTTGCATGTGTGAATATACGTATGTGTTTTGGAATCTTTCAGGCCACACAGAATCAGTGATAAGGTGGCACAAGGGGTCTGCAGTTCAAAGTGAAGACTAGAGACATTTCAGGATAAATTTGTATGGCTGCCCCTCAGTATCTTAGGGGGAATGTTTCCAGGACCCCCTGAAAATACCAAAATCCGATGCTCAAGTCCCTGATATAAAATGGCACAGTATTTGCATGTACCCTATACACATGCCCTTGTCTACTTTAAATCACCTCTAATAAATAGTTTACTCATAACATGTAATACAATGTAAACACTATGTAAAGGTTGTTCTACTGGATTGGATTTTTATTTGTATTGTTTTTTATTGTTGCATTGTTATTTGTTATTAATATCGATGTTGGTATTGATATGGGTATTGATATTCCCAATATTTTCAATCCACAGATGGTTGAATCCACAAAAGTGGAAGCTGCAGAGAGCTGATTGCATTTAATTCTAATATTACAAAAATTTTAATTTCACTCAAGTTATTTTTCAAATATGCAAATACTTTCTATCACAAATACTTTTCAAATATTAATTACTTTGTTTAAAAATTACTGATAATAATGCCTCCCTAGGAATACTGATAAGAATGCCCCCCAATAACATACCAGTACCATATAGGTGACTACACGGATCTGTGTGACTTTGCTGAAGGTCACCCTACCCCAAATGCCTATAATTCCTTCTGCTGCTCTCATGCATATGTGACTGCATGCATTCGTTCAGTTATTCAGCAAACACCTACGTCTGTGTCAGCACAGAAAATACAAAGATGACGAAGGCACAGCCTCTGTGCTCAAAAAGCCCCACAGTAACAGGGCAGAAAGACACACAAACAGACTATTGTGAAACTATGTGGAAGGTCAGGTTCGCCAGCATCCTCCTACCGAAGGTTCTTTTATAAGACATACACCTTTAGAAAAGAGAACTTTTGGACACAGTTACTGGTTTTTCTCCTGTACAGGAGACAGAATTGATGGACAGAGAATAGAAAAAGTGGCTCCAGATAAATTCACCTGCTTCCCAGGTTTGTGAAGGGTGTACCCTTGGCTATGGTGTTCTCTCCCTAGAGAAGGTAAGTTTTGAAGGGTGAACGTGACACTGAAGCCAGAAGCAACCGTTCCTGGGATCTGCGCTGGTAGAGGGGAGTGCTGGGGCCAGCATGTTATTCGTATGTAGTACAAACCTTAACACCTCCAGATGGTCACTACAGTTACCTAACGATGAAGTTTTCAGTGTAAATAGGGGACTTGAAATTGTAGAATTTTTTTTTTTTTTTTTAAGATTTCAGGTCCTTGGGGAATGTTAGCGGTTGTACAGAATGTCTCCACAGAATTGTCTTCAATCTGAGACCTCCCAGCCTGGCTGTGACACAACTTCCTGTCTCGCTTTTTAGGATTACGTCTGAGAAGGCAGAAAAAAAGTGAAAAGTGTGCCCTGATTCCTGAAGACCAATTTCAGAAATCACCACCAAGCTTTAAGCTTCTTCTTTTCTGGGAAAGGGTCAGAGAAGAGAAAACAGACTCAATCTTAGGGAACTTTGTTAAAATATGCACGCCTGGGCCCCACTGTGGACTTCCCGAATCAGAATCTTGAGAGGATGAGGGTCTCCTTGGAGGCCAACCATGCATACTTTGGAAACATTTCTCCAGTGACTGATTCACGGCCCTGCGCCACGCACTGATGAGAACCATTGCTCTGGACATGCTCCCTACATACATCTTCACCTAAACGTCTCACCCCGAAGACACAGGCATGACAGGAAATCCCCAGCTCTGAGCTGTAGGGGCCAAGGGGACCCATCCAAGAGCCTCTTCACCAGGGTCGTCAGGCTCAAACAAATATCTTGCAGCTCAGGTCCATGAAACCTAAAGATTGAGTAGTGAACAGGCGCCATGATGGGTCCGGTGGAGGCAGGAAAGGCTGTTCCAGTTCTGCTGAGGGTCTTTGAGGTGATGGAGGCAGCCAAGAGCCTGAGCAGAGGCCTGGCTGGAGCACGGGGATGCCAGCCTTGGGGGATAGGGTAGAGTCAGCAAGGCGGGACTGGGGGCGGGGGGCCTTGCAAGCCTTAGTAAAGACCTGGATCTAATTGACCTAGCTTTGGCCACCAAAAGGATCCAAGCCGGGGAGTAACACAGTTAGACTTGTATTTTAGAAAGATGCCTCCAGCGACAGTGTGGTAAACATGAGGCAGGAAATCAAGGAAGAGGCCACTGAAATAATTAGGCAAGACGTAAGGGTGAGCTAAACTAGCATGGTGGTGGTGGTGGAGCTGGAGATAAGTGGGCTGATTCGGGAGACTCTTAGGAGATAAACGAAGACCACCTGGTGATGGATTCTATGTGGCATGCAAGAGAGCGACGAAGGGGCCAAGGAGCACTCCTGAGCTCGTGGCTTTGGCAAGTGGGTAGCCAATGAGATCTTTGGCGAGACTGGGGACACAGAAAGGATGACCAAGTTCTGATGGGAAAAATGCAAGTTTTGCTGGAAATATTGGCCGTGAAGAAATAGAGATGTTCAATCTGGAACTCAGGGAGGAAGTGTGGGCTGGAAATTAAGATACTGAATTCTTTTACATGAAAATTCAAGTGCCAGGCACGGTGGCTCATGCCTGTACTCCCAGCTCTTAGGGAGGCTGAGGCGGGAGGATTGCTTGAGCCCAGGAGTTCAAGACCTGCCTGGGCAACATAGTGAGACCCCATTCTCCACAAAAAGAGGGAGGGGAAGAAAATCCAAATAGAGGCCCAGGAACAAGAAGAAAAGGAGCCTTAAAATCTTTAAGGAACATTGATCATTCAAGGAGTGGACACAGGGCCTTAGAAGGGAGAGCCAAAATAAATAAGAGAAAAATCAGAAAGGTGTGATTTTGAGGTTCATGTTCTAATGCTGTTATTTAACCATGCCAAAACACACATAAAACACAGTAAGATCATGACATCTTTACACTCATGTCTGTGGTGTAGTGGCTGGGCCCAAAAACTACAAGTATTTCAGAAGTCTTAAAAATACAGTTGGCTTTTTCTCTACCCAAGTGCAGGCACATTATTTTGTGAAGGACACTTTGAAACTCACCAGTATAACTGTAAGTGGGTGGCTGTCAGGGTTAGGGCTGAGTCAACATAAGAAGGAAAGCCAGTTTGTCAGCATCCAACCAGCATACCCACTACAGCCAGCCACTGCCAGCTCTGTGAGGTCACAGGACTGAAAGGCATTCCTGACTTCGGGGACTCTGAAATCCAGCTGGGGACACACAACATGTCCATGGGGAAAAGCAAAGAACACAAGAGTGCTAAAATGACTGAAGGGACCAGAAAGCTGAGGTGGGAGGATGGCCGCAGCCCAGAAGTTTGAGGCTGCAGTGAGCTGTGACCATGCCAGTGCACTCCTGCCTGGGCAACAGAGCAAGACTCTGCCTCTACAAAAAGAAAGAAAAAGAATGAGGAAGGAAGGAAGGAAGGAAGGAAGGAAGGAAGGAAGGAAGGGA
>NW_012106697.1:4496875-4497864 GCF_000951045.1 Mandrillus leucophaeus | reverse complement strand
GAAGAGAGAGAGAAAGAGACGAGAGAAGGAGAGGAGAGAGAGAAAGAGAGAAGGAGAGAAGGAGAGGAGAGAGAGAGAGAGAGGGAGGGAGGGAAGGAGGGAGGGAGGGAGGAAGGAAAGACAAGACAACACTAGACTAGACTGGAGGGGGAATGAGCCAAGACAGAGGGCTCCTACTGAAGTAGGAATTAGTCATTGAGAGCTGGGGGTGGGAGTAGTGGCTCCATTTGCAGACAAGGCATGAAACAATAACATGTGACAAACTTCTACCATGTCACATTCCAATGCTCATCTTTCATGTTCTATAGCAAAACTGTGTTGGAAAAATTATATTTGTGATGTTAATCCCTTTCCCCCTCATATACACATAGAATATTTATGACGCTAAACATTACTTTGAGAGGAAGATTCATTATAGGTACTCTGTCTTGCAACTGTTATCTTTGTTGCTCGTGAGTTTAAGCCCTTGTTATCCCTGCCTGGAATATTCTCCAAATCCCTTTGCCCTTACCAATATCCCACCCTACTTTAAAGGTCCAGCTTAAACTCTAGTAATAAAATATTGCAAAGTGAGCTCTGTCTCCCCCGAACCTGCACAACAGCACAATTGTGGTTTTACACCCTACCTGACATGCATCATTTTCATGGCTCTTGTTTAACCCTCACAGAAATCACTGTGAGGCAGGGAAGGCGGGATCCATCCCTATTAGGGTAAGTCAATAACACCGAGCTTCGGAGGTCAGAGGAGGGTGTTGGCTGCCGAATCCTAGACCTGGTGAGTAGGTGGAATGGCTCTGGAACCCTTCCCCACAGTATCCCCAGCACGTTGCAGCATGGACCCATCACTGCTCTTCCGTGTGCAGGGGTGACCTTCCCTTCTGAATTCCCTAGAAGGCAATGATCATGTCTTTTACTTTGTGTCGCTAGACCTTCCGGGATGCTCAGAAGCAAAGAGGAAAGTGCTGAATACTTGCTGCGTAAACTATCCA
>NW_012106697.1:4466872-4496014 GCF_000951045.1 Mandrillus leucophaeus | reverse complement strand
CACCTCGCCCGGCTAGTTTTTTGTATTTTTTAGTAGAGACGGGGTTTCACAGTGTTAGCCAGGATGGTCTCGATCTCCTGACCTCGTGATCCACCCATCTCGGCCTCCCAAAGTGCTGGGATTACAGGCTTGAGCCACCACGCCCGGCCGGGGGTATCATTTTTTAAGTCTGTGATTTAGATACATTTTTTTTTTTTTTTTACAAATTATGATAAAGATTAAGTACAACATTAATTAACAAGCCCTAGATATCTGGACCTATAGGAAGTATCTGAAGATTCTCACTTGGATATTGAAGGGAAATGAGTTAGTTGTGACAAACCATTTGGGAAGAATGTCTAAATACTCCAGTAAGGATTAAGGAGAATAAGCCAGGCACAGTGGCACATGCCGGTAGTCTCAGCTACTTGGCAGGTCAAATCAGGAGGATTGCTTGAGCCCAGGAGTTCAAGCCCAGCCTGGGCAACATAGCAAGACCTCATCTCTATTTAAAAAAAAAAAAAAAAATCAAGCACCAGCTTACACTGACTACAAATAATTCATTTGTCTTTGCTACATGATGGCTTTTACTCTGTGCCTCGAGGAAGACATGACATTTAATCTTTACTCCTGAAAGTTTTCCTCACTTAATCCTACTTCAGAGTAAGAAATTCTGGGCTGGGCGCGGTGGCTCACACCTGTAATCCCAGCACTTCGGGAGGCTGAGGCAGGGGGATCACCTGAGGTCGGGAGTTCAAGACCAGCCTGACCAAGATCTCTATTAAAAACACAAAATTAGTCAAGCATGGTGGTGCACGCCTGTAATCCCAGCTACTCAGGAGCCTGAGGCGGGAGAATCACTTGAACCGGGGAGGCGGAGCTTGCAGTGAGCTGAGATCGTGCCACTGCACTCCAGCCTGGGCGACAGAGCGAGATTCTGTCTCGAAAAAATAAAAATTAAAAAAAAAAATAAAAAGAAATAAAAAAGAAATTCTGGATTGCACTTTATTGAGACCAGAACAATATTTTTGCTCTGGCTAGTAGGAAGAACATTGATTTACAGCTCGAAAAATTTAATAAGGCTTTTTATACTCATGAGAAATCTGTAAGCTTCAAAATTCAGCCTCAGTCAGAGTGAAGTGGCCAGAAAATGCCATGGAGAAAGGAAGCACTCGCCAGCCAGAAGACAGATGAGCTCGAGAGTGTCGAAAGAGGGGAGGCATGGGAGTCACAGTTTGTGACTTTCTGTTTATTGTCTTTATTTTATTTTATTTTATTTTATTTTTTAAAGACAGAGTCTTGCTCTGTTGCCCAGACTGGAGTGCAGTGGTGTGATCTTGGTTCACTGCAACCTCTGCCTCCCAGGTTAAAGTGATCCTTCTGCCTCAGCCTCCCAAGTGGCTGGGATTACAGGCATGTGCCACCACACCTGGCTAAATTTTGTAATTTTAGTGGAGACAGGGTTTTACCATGTTGGACAGGTTGGTCTCGAACTCCTGACCTCAAGTGATCTGCCCGCCTTGGCCTCCCAAAGTACTGGGATTACAGGCACGAGGCACCACACCCCAGCCCCTTCTGTTTATTGTATTCTTAAACATTTCAGTTTTCCATAAATAGTTTTCTGAGTTTGGAATAATATGTGCTTACTGTAGAAAAATTGGGACATACAGATGACTAAAATTAAGATGAGTATTTTCATAGAGGCAGGACTTTCAAGAAGTATGGATTTGGAAGCCCCTGTTCAATTTACCTGTAAGGTTACATCTCCCAGTGGGAACTTGACTTTGTAGTCATTCAGTTCACCCTGGGCTGCAACCCAGTCCGAGTTGTCTGAACCTTGGTGCAACTTCATTTTAGCAATTCCCCTCAAATACTCCAACTCCAAACACCTCAGGTAAACCAGAGGCTTGGGAGATTTCTGGTATTACATCAGTCAACCAGAACAAGACAAGCAGAGTTGCTGGCTTTTTTTTTTTTTTTTTTTTTTTAACTAGCTTGAATATTTGGGAGTAATAGCAAGTAGTTTGTTAGTATTATATTATAGTAGACATCCCTAGTGAGACTTTACAAATAGCCACATTATGACTACAAAATGAGTTAGCAACAGTTGGGGAAACTGCTGTAGGAAGATACGAAAAAGTTATCAAGAAATCAAACTCATGGACTTGTTCTCAAAGTGTGCGGGACAGGGGGAGAGAAACGAGAACATTAAAATGAAAAATTAGCTGCAAGCAAAATCCCACAGATGCAAAGAGAAGGCGCAGGAGGTGGGGGAAGAAATGACAAGCAACCCCAACGAAGCCATGTGGCTGGGCTGGGCTGGGGGTTGGGGGGAAAGCCATGTGGCTGGGCTGGGGGTTGGGGGGAAGAAAACTTAAATCAGGACAGAGAAAATAAATTTTTTGTTACATTTTTATGGAAAGTTTGCACAAACAACAGTCAGCTGTCTTTAGATTTAAGATATGGTTAAAAGGAAACACATTGTGAGCATGGCCATACCTACTCCAACCACTTTGGGGAAGACCCTCCCCCTTGTCTGCTGCCCCACAGAGCACCTGACCTCAGTCTCGTATTTTCCCCACAAATGAACTGCCCGTTCCGTTCCACTGTGCAAGGTTTGGCTTCTCCTGAGCTGCCTGCTGGGTGGCTTTTCCCACCTCTTTTAACTTCCCGCCCACTTGGCGCTGCACACGCAGATTGAGGGCTGCCATGGAGAAACACAGCGGCTCCGTCACAGCCCGAGAGCAAAGGGCCAGGGTTCTGCAGCACAGGTGCTTGCAACAGGATGGGCTGGAAGCTTCTCGCTCAGCTTCTCATCTTACAAAAACTTCTTGACATTCCAAAAGTCAAAGCTCAGTTCCTGTTCCTGGTGTACTTTGGTTTCGGTTTGTGTTGAGGTTTTTTGGTGATAAGGTAGGTGCATGGAAGCAAAAAGGATGCAGTCGCTGGGAGCACATTCCCAAGAGGTTTCTTAGTGAGAAGCAGCCCTGACCACAGCACACAGCATTTTTGAAAACCTGCTTGAAGCCATCACACCCAGCCCATTTCTTGCTGAAGATTTCAAAGCTCATAAGGGCCACCTAGAAACAATGACCAGCAGAGGCTCCCCCAGCCAGGAAATCAAGGAAATAATATTAAAGTGGTATCAACTGTTTAACCAAGGGCATGGTCTTGGGCAGAGTCTGTCTATAAGGCAAAACACGAGAACATAGGATTGGAAATCATGAATGCTCTACTGTAAGGGAGGAAAAGAAGCCATCTTCTCAGGGCATGGAAGCAGAGAAGGGTACTCAGAGAAGGCCTTGTGAAAGAGACAGCATTTGATCTGGACCTTGAAATTAAATAAAAATTTAAATATTCAGAGATTAGAAGTCGGGAGAAGGAAGTAGTGGTTCACCAGACATTCAGTCTGTATACTAAGTCAACATCGCTTCTTTCCAAGTCCTAACAGTGCAGCATAAGGAAGAACATATCTTAAATAAAATTAATAGTGCCCCTCTTCCCTCTGGACCTTACATTCTTTAGAACAATCCTACTCGGGCCAAATAAGCTCACTAACACGTTTATAATCTTCACCGCACTGTCACATGAAGTAAGCCACCTACTAGAGTAAGCCGAGAAACACTTTCACTTGTTTCTCTATTTCCGTATGTATCAAATCAGTTTTAGAAAATGCAGTGGATGACCTACTATATGTGTATACTGCAATTGAGCAATCCGGCAAAGGGATGGCAGGTGTAAGAGCCGGGTTTCTCACTGTCGGAGTGGGAACTTACAGATGAGCAAGAAAGGAGGCTTGAATGATCCATGTCAATGCATTAGAGTTGGGGACATCAGCATGACACTTAGCTTAATAGAAGTAGAGGTGGTTACATTTAGCAACATCTATTGATACGTGTATGTGGACAGGTGAGCATACACACATATACCTCTTTGCTCTGTCAGCTGAGAAGACCTAGAAGTAATGTCTCCCCAGGAGTAATGCACACCGCCAGCACCCAGATGGTGGTTTCTAATACCATTCTCCAATAAAAGACATCAGTGTTCTTTAGAGAAATGACTCATTCCAAGACTGGGACAGGAAATATACACCATGAGCCTACAGCTTCTTATAGTGCCAGAGAGTTAAGAAGGTGCTCAAAAACATGTGAACAAACCACAATGATGGGGGTACATCAAAGAGGTACAAGAGCCAACTTAAAGAGCTCTCAGTGCAAAAGCTGGAAAAGTTTGAGCAATAAAATCAAGTGGTAATAGACTCTCACCCAAAGTATAACATAAATATCCGAACCTATACTGCTAAGAATGATTGAATAAATAAATAAGTGGCAAAGAAGAGACAAATCTTCTATACAAAAGAATTACAACTTATTTAGATACTCTGCCCTTAAGGAAGTAGAGCTTAACTCTCCACTCCTTAAGTGGCACATGGTGACTTTCTTCCAAACAGAACAGTATGGAAATGGAGGAAAAACGGTAACTTCACAGTGAAGAAAGCTGACAACCACTACCTCCAGCCAGATGATCAAGGTTAACATCAACAGTGGTAATAAGTCATAACGAATAGGATGGACCCTTGATATGATATGATGAGAATTGAACTTTATCTCTGTGGTCCTCCTCCCCAAAACACATAACTCTGGCCTACTCATGACAAAAGTATAAGTCATACTCAAACTGAGGACATTGTACAAAACACCAGACACATACTCCTCAAAACTGCCGAGGACATCAAATATAAAGAGAGTTTCGACCAAGGAAGACCAAGGAGGCAGGACAACTGATTGTAGTATAGTATCCTGGTTGGGCTCCTGGGACAAGAACAACAAAAAATGGCAGTGGGACAAACAGAAAATTTGAATCAAAGGTGAACTTTACTTAACAATAATGTAACAATATTGGTTCATTAGTTGTGACTAAGGTACTGTATTAATGTGAAATGATAATAACAAGGGAAATTGGATACAGGGTATCCAAGAACTCTCTGTACTGTCTTTGTAATAATTCCAGAAATCTAAAAATGTTATAAAAGGTTTATTTTTAAAATGCACTGGAAGTGCTTTACTCTCAAAAACTCTCTACAAAAATGCTGACTGCTGAAGTCCCGAGGCAAGTCTTTCTAAAGTGCTGGCCCTTTCACCAGTTGGGCTAGAGCAAAAGTCAATTGTGAAAGATACCTTCTACTATGCTCATTTGTCTGGCTTCTTGGGGGCCATCTGGAGCCCCCATCCACCTAATTAAGTCCCCTTCAAATTAAGAGATGAGACACGGAAGGCAGAGAAGTGTAGAAATGACCATTTCTGCTTCCAAGCTCACTGTTCTATTCCAGAGAATCTTAACACTTTCCCAGACTGAATATTGGTCCTTTGACATTCAACACAGATGTCCTCTCATGAACTGCCTTCAAATAACACATGAAGGAAACAAGAGGGGCAAAAGCTGTCTTCTCCAATGCACTTAAGCTTTGTTAGTTATCTGTCTCACTTATTTTAGCAACAGTGACAAACAATGTGAAGCTGCACTGTGTCGACAGGTCTGCTGATTACTACCCCACTGAGCTGTTACTAACTGTAAAGGGGGTGTTTGGCCGGGTGCGGTGGCTCACGTCTGTAATCCCAGCATTTTGGACGGAGGCCGAGGCAGGTGGATCATCTGAGGTCAGGAGTTCAAGACCAGCCTGGCCAACATGGTGAAACCCCGGCCCTACTAAAAATAATCAGCTGGGCGTGGTGGCAGGTGCCTCTAATCCCAGCTCTCAATGAAAGTTTTTGAACCTGGGAGGCAGAGGCTGCAGTGAGCCAAGATCGTGCCACTGCACTCCAGCCTGGGCAACAGAGCGAGACTCTGTCAAAAAAAAAAAAAAAAAAAAAGGAGGTGTTTTTCAGGGGGAAAAAACTTTTCCCACAATAAATCATATATTGTATAGTAAAGAATGGTAGGTACTGGCTTGAAGCATAGATAGAAGAAGGTTACAAAATAATTTCCCAAGATAAGTTCTTAAAAGGGAGTCACAGGGACATCACAAAATATCCTTTTGCATGATATGTCCTTTTGTTTCATTGTCATTTTCAGACTATAAGAATACAGGCACCTTTGGTCTAATGCGATATCCATCCATCCATCCATCCATCCATCCATCCATCCATCCATGCATATCTGCAAGTTACCATTTATCAGGCCTCTGATGACTCAGCTGGTGGCAGATATCTACAGAAGTGTTGGAGAACCAAAGGCTCTTAGTGCAAAGGTGAGAGTGGCAATGAGATTGAGGGATGGTAGTGGTCTGTGGATACAAGGAGGGAAAGACAATATAAATATAAAATTTAAAATACTAGTGATCAATTGTGGTTATCAATAACAGAGAGCAAGAGTGAGTCCAAATATTAATAGCATAACAACAAACAAATGAAAATCATTGCTATTATGCAAAGTGAAGAGTAGTAAAGTAAAATAAACTCAAGGTAACGGAAAATAAAAATAATGCATGGAACTTTACACTAAAGGATGAGAAGCAAGGGAAACGCGAAGGAAAGTGACCTGGGAGGAATTTATTTGATGGAATTCAGGAGCTGCAGTTAAGCAGCCTATTCGGCCTCTCTTGAGCACAGGTGCCTTGGTTTTTCTTGAAATTCCTGTATGGAGCAATGCACTGTGCAAATGTATTAATCACATATGATTAACTATTTGCTTGACAGGAAAGGTCTGGAGCCACTGAGTGTGAAGGTCGGGGGTGGGGTGGGGGACCAAGATCCAAGTTCTAAATCCAAGAACTCCCACAGTAGGGATAAGATTTTACAGTTAAATGAAGTATTAAGGTCAGGTGAATAACTTCTTTTGATTACTCAGTGGTTCTCGATTTCATGGCCAACACCAGGGAAGGAGGCAAGTATTGAGCACTCTGCTTGAATTTTCTCTAAGGAGGGGGAGAAAACCCACCACTCTAAGTGCTAAAAATAAGTTAAAACCATACCATTTCCTTTGGAAAGACAACATGTTTATGAACTGTGACCATTCTCTCCAAGGAATCAGAATCCTGCCTTCCGCCTTCTCCTTAAGTCCCCACGTTTCCTCGGTTCACTAGATAGTTCTGAAAGGAACACACAGTTACCTTTCCTTGACCACAGCTGCTTTTGGTCCTAGAGTAAAACTCACAATACACTCCCAGTATTCCTGCTCTTCCTAACTTCATGCCTGAAAAAGGAAATGTCTGTATTGAGACAGTTTAAAATATATAGACGAACTTACGCAACAAAATACAACTTGTTCTTCAAAGCAGTCACCTTGCGGTCTCCAGACACGTATCCAAAGACACTGTCATTATTCACAACAATTTTTGGAAGTCTCCTTTGGATATTGCCTTTATAAGAAAATCAGGCTCGACTTTATGGCTCATTGTTTTTGACTGAGAATGCTATTTCCTAGCTTCATCATTAATGGGGCAGCAAATCCCTTTGGTTTGAAAAAGCCCATTCTCTGCGGACAAAGATTTGCTACAGTGAAGAGACGCAGAAGAATGTATGACAGCTGAAGGCAATTAAACACGGGGGCTTCCGAACCTGTGCAAGTGACTCACTGGTACATGTGAGCAGCCTCCTCGTGTTTACCGGGAAGAGGATCCCATCCGCTTAGGAACAAAAGCTGAGATATGAGTGCTAATGAAAAAGAAACCCCAGACCTAATCACATCACTTTATCATTTCATATAGAAAATGTAGTTATACGCATCTCTCTCGCTCTGTTTTAAATCCAATTACCTAAAAATGTGATTTTTCCCCCAACTTTCATGGAAAAAGAATTTTGATCAGATATTTTCACTTTTAGTTGTTTTAACTCAGAAGATCTAATAATATTGTGTAATCAAAAATGTTATAAAATCCTATTAATCGAAGATAAATAAATGAACCTCACCTAAAATATTTTCTCTCAAGCACCAAAAAAAAATCCACTTAAGACATATAACCAAATGTTATTTAATATCTTAAAAAGTAACACAATCCAAAATGGATATTTCACACAACACTACATAAACAACATGAACACAGTATCACCATAGGGAGGGACTTTCAAATATAGACTTACAAAAATCCCTGTCCTTTTTTTTCTTTTAAGTTATTATACTAAGCATGACAAGTAATCATCATTTACAGTATGGTACACGGACACGATAAAAACCATGTTACAAATGTGCTGTTATAAATCAGTAACATCAGGGAAGACATTTCATGAACTGTAATTATTTCATATGAAATACTATACAATATAAACAGAACATCCATCTTGGATGACCTTTACAGCAACCAGAGACCAAGTAATTTAAAATTTTTTTTTCAGTGCAAACACATTTTATTCAAGGCAGTCTTGGCTGCAAAACTCCTTTCTAACATACAGTAAATCCCACTTGCACGTCTTAATTCATTTACCCTAATGCAATAGTCACATTCAGTCACTCAGAGAAAGATACCTGCAGAATTATGATCCCTTTAAACTTGATGTTTAAATTTAATTCTCTTCTAGAACGTAGTATCTGTGTCAACTGCTCTAAGGACTTTAATTTGTAGCTGTCAATACTTGCATGAAGGTGACCCTGGGGCAGCTCTATTCCTCACCCAGCAAGTGTGCACCATACTGCACAGTGCTCTGCCCTTCCAATGTGGAAACCGTGACGGCGTGTCAGTATCTAGGTGGGAGAATGGAAAGGAGGACCTCGGAGGAAAGGAAGCGGAGGAGCTGCTGCGTGTGTACTTCATGATTAGTTTCCTGGAACTTCAGAGGACAGATATTGGAGGAGATCTCAGGTCTCACATTTGGTACCTCTTCTTGGTGGGAGCAAGGGAACAGGTTCACTAAGATCAGCCTTGGGACAGGGGGGCAGGCAACTGTACATGGACCAGTCAAGCTTCTAACCTTACATTTCCAGCCTTCCAGAATCATCACTGCCTGACTTGAAACACCCCCTTTCCTCCTTGGCATGGTGTGTGTGTGTGTGTGTGTGTGTGTGTGTGTCCACATTTGAAGCCAACAATTAATGATTACAGCCCTATAACCGATCATGTACAATCGTAAGAAAGTTTAGTGCCCCTTGAGTCTTGTAGAATTCTGAATCTTGTGAATCATCAACTGTAAGTCATAGAACTGTAAAATCACAGGATTGTGTGTTAGGGGAGCCATCACTGGGAATCTCCTTGTGGGCTGCTGCTGCAAAAGACGCAGAGTATTAACTCAATAGGAAGGTGCCAATGTCTGTGTGAAACACACAATGAGGATGTAATAATGAATGTTTTCATATATGTAATTTATGAAACATCTCCTGAATAAAAATCTGTGGGAGAATATTGGATGGATCCTTAATACCATAAGACCTTCTGGGAGAGGAATGGGGCGACAGCTGATTCTTTTATCTCACTTGGCAAAGCTCAGACTGATAGTAATCTCTTTCCTGCCCACATTTTACTAACCCAAAGCAAAACAGTGTTTTCCGTGCCTTTTGCATTTCATGTTTCCTGTGTTCTAGCTCCCCCAAGCCCTAAACATGTGTAGAAATGTCAATCACTACCAGAAGAGCCCTGGATGATGTTGACAATGGGCAGGACGGTCCTGGGGGAGACCGGGGAAAGAAGAGAGCGCTCCTGCTTGGGCCACTGAGGTCTGGCAGCACGTGGCTAGTTGTGACTGGCCTGTGGTGATGGAGGAGATCCCTGTCAAAGATCATCTATCTCCTAATTTGAGAAAACACTTAGAACTGGAAAAGCTCCCTCAGAAATCCAGCTCCTCCAAAGTAGGGCTCGATATACTGTACTGAATTTCTATGGTGCTAAGGAGCACTGTGAAGAGTACTTGATAAAGTTTTTAATTAAAATTTCTGTTTCAGCACCTTCCACTGCCAGGAGCAGTCGTGTTCCTGAATGATTTAGCACGGGAACTATAGAAACCCAGTATGAAACTGTAAACAAGGGTGTGTGTCCAGATCTGCTTCTGACTGCAATGGCATTTGGGTGGATCTGTCAATCACCGGCTTCATCCATCGATACCAGAAACGTGTGCTGAGGTGTAAAATTCCAAACACCCTGAACTTTTTTTTTTTGAATGAAAATGGACAAAAGTGTCAAGTTGTATTTGTTTTCTTTGACTTTATTAGCACACATCAGAAAAATAGCTTTGTATTTAGTGATTTCTCATGATGGTCTATCAAACAGATAGAAAACAGATCATTGATAGCTGCCACTGTGTTTCTGGGGAATCTTAAGTCACTCCTTTTGTTTTATTCATTTCAAGTATGGGTATTACAAAGATGACCTGTCTTGTGAATTGTTTGTGAATCTGAATGCTTTGGAAGCACTTTGAGATCCCAAAGTGAATCGTGAAAAGTCATTATGTTGTTGGTTTTTAAATCAAGCTCCAAATACTGCCCATGTTATAAATGGCGAGACTTTCAAAAAATGATCACTATTGTATCGTGAGCAATATGCTTGTAATTTAAGTTAAAAACTTTATTTTCAAGTACACTTGGTGGTGATAAGTGGTTTATCCTGGGTAGAATTTTGCAAAGCTGCGCCAACCTAAAAAAGGAACAATGCTTCTGCTTCCACTGAACAGGTTTCTTCTCCCCATGGTGACTGCAATGTAATTTAAATTTACATTTTAGAAATGCTGGTTGGGCTATGAAAAAGAGGGACCTGGGAACAGCTGGTGTTCAGATCATTGTTATTCCAGATTAACTGTGAATTGACGCTTCCTGAACCCGACCTTCACAACATCAGAGAAGCAGTAACTTGTTATTTTTATCCAGCTAGTCTCCATTCGCCTCTTCTATTTGTTTTCTCTATCTGATGGCACCCCCCCGTTCATATGTTTATTATGGTCCCCTGAGATGTGCAAAATATATATAATGGAATACAAATTATTTAACAGAAGTTGTGGAATTCACAGCACAGCTCTTTTAATTAAAGTGGAGTTTGGGCTCGACATGGTAGCATGCGAGTGAAGGCAGAGCCCGAAGTGCTTCAAGCTTGGCAGTCCACATTGCTTGTGTGTCTTCTGTTACTGAAAACTTAGACTTCAAATCAGATTTCCAAAGGAGTAAATAGCTCTCTCAATTACGTTCACCCATTGGCTCTTCGCCAGAGAACTTTTAACAGGAATGGGTGGGGGGGCGGGGGGGGGCAAAAGAATTTTTAAACTTCTGTTCATTCCTAACAAAATCGACTGCGCTTTCGTGGGGAAGAGAGGAGAAGACAGGATTACATCTGAAAGCCAAACAAGGGCGTAAGAGAAAGCCATGGCGATGGAAAGTCATGAGTCCACAGAGGCAATCACTGACACACACAGCACGCCATGCCCTAATGTTGAAGGAAGTGTTCAACTTTGCGCTTCTGAACGATACACTTTAACACACGGCTGCCATTTCATCAAATTTATGGAGGTAGTTATATGTAAAAATAAAAATTACCATAAAGTAATATGTTGTATCATAATAATACATAAGTGTGCAAAATGCCGACAGATGTGTTGACCCTTTCACAGAGATTCAACCAGATTCGGTTTTGTAAACCTTTCAGTTGCTAAACCCTAAGACTGGATAAGCAGTCGTGTAACACAAAGCTATGATTTTACAGGAGGAAAAGGATACTGGCAACGCCTGGCGAGGACCCCACTGTTCTGGGACCGAGAGCCTCACCGTGACCTCGGATGACATTTGCAATGTGCTGCCGGCAGCCACTCCTCCCCTGTTCAAGAATCTCAATCAGATTCAGGCAAGAATAGTTTTATATGCAACATCTGCTTACATGGTATCACCTTTAAAGTCCATCATTTCTACACTAATGGCTGCTGGTCTAAGGGAGTTTTTAAAAAATTATGTACCCCATAGCATCAGGCAAATAGTGTACATATTTATTTGAATAATGTCTTCTGTAAACCTATATCCCATGAAATATCAATAAATTCCTATGTTAAAGCTTCTCTTAAAGGTAATGCTTTCCTTTCCTGTTCACATAGCATTCGATTATTTCAATGGCTACTTTCAGAGGATCAGCTAGAGGCTGATGTGTTGTTTCCATGGTTATATTATTTATGAACTGAGAGTAGAAGAAAAATTTGAGAGCAGGTTTTTTGGAAAAAATGAATTTAGACAAAAATTTAGTAACCGTATGATATATAACTCCCCAAGGGAACCGACTATGTAGTCTATTAGATACATGATCATTCCTTCTGGACATATTTAAGCGATAAGACAAACAATGCGTCGAGGCATGCCTTGGAGGAAATAAGGCATGAGACTGAAAGCCAACTGGCTTAAGCATTTCAATGGTATGGGAGTTTACTAAGAAACGTGCTGAAGTTTCACTATAGTAAGCACAAAAAAGGAATTTATACCAAACTCAAGGAGTTCAGTTTGACCCAATGCAACTTCCAAATAACTGAAAAACTAGGAGGGAGCATTTAAAGGTTTCAAGAATGAGTCCAACTGTGTATAGGACTGGATTCTTTAAACAGATCACTAGTGATTAAACCTAATACAAAAACAGATGTGTCTCACAAATCATATGTCAATTACTGAAATCGGAGGTGAAAACATTCTAGATTTATTTTGGGATATATATATATTTTATGGTGTATGGCTCCCAGCAGCACATGCCACTGAACTAAATAAAACTTTATGTCAGAACACTTACTTGTGTCCTATGTAACCCTTTTGCAAAGAATATTCCATTACTACAGATCTGTTCCACTGTTCTCAGAAAATAAAACATGGGAACGCTGGAATGTCTCTTTGCTATAAGATGAAATTATTGGTCATCCCTTTGCTGCTGGGTCTTCTTTGTGTTCAACATGACATTGGAAACCAAAGCAAAATGTTAACAAACCGTTTTGAAATAAGTTGGGCTAATTAACTACACATCCACCTAAAAACGCCTCCTGAAATTGGTTACAAAGTATCTGTAAACATTACTCTGGCATAGTTCATGTATGCATAATTGTTATTCTGATAAATTTTAGGGGAGTACAAATTAGGATTATACCACACTAGCAGAATGAGCACATTCTGTTGTTTATTACATGGGCACATGTATATTTCTAATCAAAAATTATTTTAAAAGTTTTCTCTATAGATATCTTCCCAGGAATAAAAGGCCTGAAGTTCAACTCTCCCTAAATTTGCTCTTTCCTATAACCACTAAAAATTATCTCCCACAGCCTAATTTAGGCATTCTATCTAAAACTACATAAAATAGATTTATGTCCTTCCATTAGAAAGAATAACATCCTCAGGCCATACTCTTCATTTGTATCACAAAGAACATTTTGCTTTTAAACAAACTAATTATTGTATCTATTTGAGTAAGATAGGGTCATCCTAAGTATCACGAGGAGGAAATTCTCTTCCTTCAATATTTGAGTAACACCTTTTACAAGTCCACATCACCTCTCCCATCACCTAGAGCTGTGCCCCAGCCAGACTGGAAATTCCTTTCCTTTGTCCACTTCAGATTCAAAGGCCTATATTCCTGTTTGTGATCATGGAAGGTTAAAAAATCAGACAAGCATCTGTTACACTGGAAAACAAAATCCTGAAAACATTCACTCCCAGCGATTTTCATTGCGACCCCTTCTCACACACTTCCACGGGCTCCTGCAAAAGAGTGTCACGAAAACTCACAGTGAAAAATGACTGGTGCATAAACAATTCACACACAAAGGGCCAGGGTCCCTTCTAGTTAGTTTGGCATCTATTTCCCTCAGGGTGGACCCTTGCATTTGACATTTCGTGGTGACTTAGTTTTTTTGTTTTTTTTGTTTTTTTGTTTTCTGTTTTTTTGTTTTTTTTGGAAGTGTCAAGGATCAGTTCTGTGGCACCGTTTAACCACAGACTGGGAGCAACACGCATCTGTGGCATTTTAAAATGGAATTGGCAACTGCATGACATTGAAAATGCATATTACACTTACAGTGTCTAGACTTTCCTATGTGTGCTCAGATACAATTAGTGAAGCAAAAGTATACATATCACCCCTACTGTTATTCAGTTGCTACAGAGCCATAAATGTGAAAAGCAATACTCTGAAATAAAGATTTTTTTTTGTTTTTTTGCCCTAGCCCTACTTAGCAGCACAGTTTAAGTAAACACAAAAACTGTGGTTGAGATGCTTGTCTTTCCAAAGATGTAAACATCAGTCCCAGTGTCGTAAACTTTGCTGTATCGAATGAGACAGAAGATCTGAGGCAGAAGGACTATCACACACTAGTAACAGAAGCTTGCAAGCAGTTGGAAGGTTTCTGTAGCTTCTCAGCTTCATTTGTCGGCGGGTCCGCGCTCGCTCGGAAGTTGAAGGCTGGACCAGCTCCACCATGCGCCGGGCTCAAAGCAGGGTTCTGACGACGGTTACTTTCAACAATGCTTGATGTGTTGGAAGCCAGGCTCTCCCGAGTACTAAAAGAGTAAAAAGGGTTTGTTTTGTTTTGTTTGGAACATAAATAATTATAAATTGAGCCCCAGAGGAAGAGCAAATGATGTCGTTAATGGATTTCCTCTGTTGGTTCATAATGTCATATCAATATACATTTCGACTGATTATTCACATCTGCCTCTCCACCACGGGCTCCAGAAGCTTCCACAGACATATAATAATCAGCAGCACACTCAGTGAATAAAGGGTTTTTAAACAGCTAAACGCACTTTGAAATGTCTTCTCCTTCTTTTCACACTCAAGGAAACGACTTCAAAATTTGAGGTGATAGCTAGCTCTCGCAGTGGTTTTTAAAATGGATACTCATAAATACACCTAAGTCATGATTTCATTTCAGGCTGGAAATTCACTGGCATAGCCGCTCCTGAACACACTCGATAATTTTACCCTAAAGATTCCATTTTCGTTCTGGATTAGATTTTGACTTTGGGGGACTCTAAGCATGCCCTTTTTGGGGGGACCCTGAGCATTTGCTGCACAGATGAGAATAAAATTCATTTTAAATGTTTTATTCCACTGTTTCAAAATTTAACACGTTAGTTAAAATACATTATATTTTCGATAAAGGACTGTAGATTTTTTTTCCCTATTGATTTGTTAAGTTTCCATTCATTTCTGCCTCACTTCGGCAGGACTGTTTTTGTTTGGATTTTTGGGTTTTTTTCGTTTTTTTTTTTTTTTTTTTGGAGACAAGGTTTTGCTCTGTCCCCCAGGCTGGAGTGCAGAGGTGTGATCTCAGCTCACTGCAACTTCCACCTCCCTGGCTCAAGCAATCCATCTACCTCAGTCGCCCGAATAGCTGGGACCACAGACATGTGCCACCATACCCGGCCAATTTTTGTGTTTTTAGTAGAGACTGGGTTTTGCCATGCTGCCCAGGCTGGTCTCCAACTCCTGAGTGCAAGCAATCCGCCTGCCGTGGCCTCCCAAAACGCTGGGATTATAGGTGAAATATTGTCCTTTAAAATAATTCGTATAGAATAGATGTGATTTAAAAGTTGTATTATTTTGCTCTCTCTTTTACTTTTTCTAAGTTAGAAACATTTTAATCTATTTCATTGCTTTAAGACATTTAGAACATTTAAGATTTCAAATGCATAGGGCAATGGCAGAAATCAGATGACTGGCCCAGATTGAGAAGAACTGAGTAGGTTTCGTGTTCCAGAACCTCAATGTGGCTACAAGAACTCTATCAGCTACAGAGACTGAGGAAGCCAGAACATTCTCAAAACATCCACTGCATGAGGCAGAGTCAACACTTAGGAAATATTCTCTGAGCGTTGGTCCCCACATCTGACTTAAGCCTGCTAGAGCTAGTTAACAGGTCAAACTACGACAGCGGAGATGTCCTCTCCTCTCTTTCATTCCTATCCTAGGCCGATAGCAATTTTGTCTGAATCCTGTGCTCTGATAGTGCTTTCCAAGAGGTTATTTAAGCCTAACTCCTTGTGGCTTTGAGTTTGCTTCTCACCAAGAAGCCAAGAGTTAATTGTTTAAAAGGCAGTTTGTTCACCACCAACCAAAAACAAACGAACAAAAAAAAACCCCTGGAATTTTCTTGAATGTCAAGGGTGCCTCCAGAAAGGTAATCCACTTATAGAGAGAAGTCAAGTTTTTCATAATGCTTATGGTAAATCTGAGCAAACCTAAAGGACACTCCAAAATGTCATCACTAAAAGGGAAAGTGCTAGACTTGTCTACATGACATGTCCCCCAGGAAAATTCACCAGTGGCTTTGCCAGAGCCACCACTGAGGCATGCAGCAGGCGGAGGAAGGAGGAGGGGCAGGAAAGATGCAAAACCCCGAAGATTTCAAGACACATTCCTTTGGTTTCATTCTTAATCACTAAAGCAACTTTTTACAGTATCTGACTTCCTCATCTCTAAAATAGAGAGTTATGATGGGATTTACCTACTCCTAGGGTGACTGTGAAGAAGAAATAAGCATCAAGGAAGAATCTGTACACTAAAAAGGTAGAAAATGTGGATTATTTCTGTTACACACCTAGCATATAATGAAATAAATAGTGACTGTGGGTTCGCTTCAGAATCCATGTATTACAAATGACATATTTTCTATGGGAAAATACATTTTAAGGTTCAAAGGATTCACTCTTAAACCAGGTTTCGAGGGGTGGGCTCAACATTTATTGAGTGCCTGCTGTATACCAGACACCGTAAACACATATTACAATAGATCATCTGAGCTGGGGTCTGTCTCTACGATAAGATCCCTTTGCCCACCTTCAATCACAGCCAACATGTTAATAGTGGCGAACATGTACAGTACTTCATCTTCTCCAAAGAATGTATTTCATTATTGTTGCAATAATGATTACAGTCTGTGACGTTCACACTGAGGGCTCCGGATATGCTGATGAAAAAGTTAAAGGAGATGGAATGTTAGCAGTAAAAATATTCCTCAAATTCAAAGTTGGGTTTTTTTTTAAAGAGAGCTAATGGAGTGCAACCTTAAAAATAGGATTTCAGGATTTTATAGGGAGGAGAAATGGACCAAGTGGCTGTGTTGTTCGTCCTTCTGTGCGCATGTGTTCCCCTGGCCCCAGGCGTCTACAGCACACGTTCATGCATTACATTAGGCAGATATACCCCTGGCAGCCTTTGGTCTCTTGATTTTCATTTTGTGTTCATCAACCAGCTTTAGGCCTCACATTTGGAATCGCAGGCTTTTCATGTCAAGACTTTTCAGTTTCAATATTAGATCTCATAGCATAGTTCAAGTTTCTACCCTTTTTCCATCTACATCCCCTTTAATTTCCAACGAAAGGGACTAAAGAATTTTGGAAATGTGGCTGAATGAGACTTCTGAGCCAGCACTGAAACCCTGGGGTGTGGAGAAAAATCACCTTTTGGGGTCTTTTTGTTTGTTTGGTTGGTTGGTTGGTTGCGGCTTATTTACTGAAAGATTTTAATAAATGGCCTGTCAGGGCTGGGCACGGTGGCTCATGCCTATAATCCTAGCACTTTGGGAGGCCAAGGCAGAAGGATCTACAAAAATTTTTTTTCAAATGACCAGGCATGGTGTCACACACCTATAGTCCCAGCTACTGAGAAGGCTGAACTGGGAGAACTGCTTGAGCCCAGGAGTTCCAGGAGGCAGAGAGCTACAATCACCACGGCACTCCAGCCTGGGCAACACAGTGAGACCCTGTCTCTAAAAAAAAGTAATAAAGATTCCCATGTCTCACAGCAAGGGTAAGGTATGAGCATGATAATGCTATCTGTCTAAAACAGTCCCCAGACTGGAAAGTAAAGTCTCTAGACGTCAAACACTTTCCTTTGCAGAACACACTCCTGGATCAGCGAGACAACTCCGTGACTTCATTATGGTGTGTAGAAAATAGTTTGTCACCTAGCTTCTAATCGAAGGGTCGTAAATATGAAAGGGATAAATTTAGCAATTGTCTGTAGATTCTCTACTAAGTACATAAAATATATAGGTGATACATGTTTTCATGTAGAGAAAATTCTACTTAATATTAGTGGGCAGACGTGGCTATTGTGCGAAGGTTGTCTCTTTAGAACAAGCTTTACCTTCTGTCATGACAAAGCATTTAACTTTAAGGACACAATGAAACAACTGAAAATCAACTTACTTCAAGAAATAATCCCAGTCATAAATTCTATATTCTGCACCCCAAGTTTAGAGATAGTAAAATATTTTCTGTAGAGATACTGGTTCAACCATTTCATGAATATCTCTGTTTACCTTCAAACAAACAAAAAACTTTCAATGTTATGCAATGGAAGGTTTTCTAGCTAGAACCCATTAAACTACTCCCAATGTCTCCTTAGCAACTATCTCCTTAGTATGGCAGCTTCCTGTCTGTGGAAGTCCAGGGGCCCAGAGGGAAAGGATAAAGGTTTAAAACCAGCGTGTGAAAAGCAGGTAGGAGGCAGAGACTACATAATGAGAAACAGAAGAACAGAAGGACACAAGCAAAGACACCACACCTTCCACCAGCAACTGTTCTGAACTTCTACCACGGCTTACAGACCTTCTGTTTTGCTAATCCGGTATCCACTACTGGGAACTCAAGAGGAAAAAGGAGTAGAACAGGAAAATGAAGGAAAAAAGGATAGTTAAAATAAATCGGAAAATTAATATCTGATTTGAGATAAAAAATTATTTAGCAAAAATGATTTCTTAGAAAAGCCACTTAGTAGACTAGTGGTTTTCAGGCTGAGGCCCGTGGCTCCCTGAGGTCTCAGAGGCTCCTCGAGGGATGGGGAGAGGGACTGGGGCCCACAGTCTCCACTATCACCAAGGCCATCTCTCAGCTCTGTGCAGACATTAGACTTCCACACACGTGTTAACTTGGAAGAAAGGCTCCATGACCAAAATAATAGTAATAATAATAATAATAATAATAACAATGAACCAGCCCTTTAATAAATCACAAAGGCCTAGTATGGGATGAAGGAATTAATGATTCCCAGTTCCAGCTGTGTGATGCTCACTTCCAAAATTATCCAGGGATATAGTGAAATGATCACAACAGAATTAACTTTAATTCTTAATAATTAAAATAAATATATGAAGTACATAATCCTATCTGAATCCGTGTTAAAATTGTAAGTATTGCAAAATCTTGGGAATCACAGCTGATGAGAAATGTCAATCTCTCAGCGGTATTTCTGCATCTCAGAGTCACCAATCTGGAGTAGAAGCTAGGAGGAGAATTAGGCCCCATGTTGCTCTTTGAGGAGAAGAAAGAGTTAAGGAGAAAAAAGGAAGTTGCACAGACTCTTGTTTGCTTTCTGAATCCCTGCACAACTCTAGAGCTTTGGCCATGACCACTGGGCACCACTAACTCTCAACTGTCAACCCTTTGCTGAACTAACACCTACTACCAAGAAGGAACTACAATTAGACTGCCCAAAGGGGCTCCGTCAATTCTGCGGAGGAGAAATAAACATGGCACGTGCTTTGATCTAACAGAGCACAGGCCCCTGCCCTCGCTGTGAGGGAAGAAATATTCCATTTCTTGGCGGCGAAAGGAAGGTGTGTGAGCCAGAGCGACAGGCTGCACAGAACACTGGGATCCAAATGGTAACAAGCTTCTAGATCCATTGGAGAGGTTT
This sequence comes from Mandrillus leucophaeus, assembly GCF_000951045.1. Classification (NCBI taxonomy): domain Eukaryota; kingdom Metazoa; phylum Chordata; class Mammalia; order Primates; family Cercopithecidae; genus Mandrillus; species Mandrillus leucophaeus. Next base: position 4,476,465 of record NW_012106697.1, on the reverse strand, counting down.
TGAGATCTGCTGTTATATTTTCACTAGAGGGATCCCTATCCTAGCATCAATCAATTTACTCCCAACCCCTATCTTCCTCCCCCGCCCCCACACTATTTATTCGACTCAAAAAGTTACTATTTTTGAAGGACTTAAAAAACATCCTTCTCTTAGCATGGGTGGCAATATGAGCGTAGCAGAAAAAATACTGGAAATGCTGGTTTTAGTTAGATCAGACTGATGCAAGTTTGAGGGGGAGGAGCCAACCCACCAGTCCAGATTGGTGATCTCTGCAGGTGCAGAAACATTTTTTTCAATTCCTGAAAAAGAAGTCAGAAACAGATTGTTAACAATACAAACCATACAACTCTTAACCCTCATCCACAGAACTGAGACTATGAAATCAGAAACTTGTCAAGTTACGTGCAGAAAGCCCCAGGCCCCGCTAGGTGCATACGTGCACAGAGACACCTCTCCCTACCGTGGGGAGTTGAATCCACTGTCCACTGTGATGCTGCTGCTGTCCATGCTGTCGAGCCGGGCTGAATGGGTGGCTCTCTGGTTGCTGCTGCTGTCGGTTTCTTTTGGGGCAAGAAGGGTGAGGTTCTTTTCAAATTTCCTCTGCAAGTCTCTTTCCTTCTCCCTCTCGAGGAGCCACTGCATGGTGCCTACGTCCTCTCTATTTTTCTCCTCCTCCGTGTTCTTGTTTGCCCCTTCCTCAGAGTCATCATCATCAGAGACGTTGTAATAGTCAAAAGAGGTTTCCTGGTTCCCTCCTGACTCCTGCTGACGTTGGGAAGCAGGCGTGGCTTGTGCCGCCGAGGTCCCCAAGGACGGTTCCAGTTTCTCACATCGGCCTGGCAATGTGTCAGCAGGTGTCTTCGGGTGAGATTTGAGGAGGGACAGGCTGGATTTGTGATAGCTGTTTACAGACAAGGTGCTGTGAAGAGGTTTGAACAGTGTGTCTTTGCTAAATATCTCTTTCCTCTTGTCCAAGCTGCTGGGCTCGGCACCATGGTGCTGGACGAGGCGTCCGTTGGCGATCCCTTCAGCCACTCCTCCCGAAGCAGCTGGGCCCCCACCCGGCCCTTTTGGTGACTCCTCCTTGTGTCCTACAGGCTCCCTGGAGGAGTGGGGGACCTGCCTATCAGATGGGGAGAGCTTTTTCACCCCCTCTGCCAAAGTCAGAGTGTCATGGTCCTCCTTGTTCTTTCCCAGAGGTGATGGTGCCGTGAGCACTGTCTCACTAGAGGTGTTGCACTGGAAATAGTCATCTGTGGCTGTTTTTGTTGGACAAGAGTTGAGTTCGCCATAGGACGGCAAACTCTCAGGTGGTTTGCCTGGCTCCAAAAGGCTACAAGCGCTGGAGGGTTCCTTGCTGCCACTGACTATCTCTGGAATACACACTTCTTTATAGCTTGTGGACGCAATGTGAGCCCTTTGGTGACCAACAGTCTGTGCAGGCCTCAAAGTACTGTCGTCAATGTAGGATTGGCTGGGGGTCTGGTCGTCTTGGCTGCAGCCTTCAGCCAGGTCTTCCGGCGTCCCTAGAGAAGAAGCACCCAGAGGGCCTTTGGAGTTATCCATCGACCTGGATCTCTCCTTGGCTTTGTTGGATCTCTCATTCCTGGACCTCCGGTCCTGGGTATGGCTGTGGCTTCGGTGCACTTTTGAGTGGGAGCTTCCCCTAGAAGGTTCAGGAAAAGGCATCTCAGTTCTCCTTTTGGCCAATTCACCGGACACATCCCACTCTGGTGTCATGGGGAAGTGGGACTCGAGCACGTTGGTGTTGCTGTGCATGATGAAGTTATCTCCTTTGTGTTCAATGATGAAGCAGCCCTCCCTGGGCACCCTGGAAAGAGGATCACAGAAGTCATACTCCCTTTCACCCGGGATGTCCAGATGGGAACCGTCGGAGGGGTCTCCTTTAGACACTCGTGTCTTGCTGTGAGACCGAGACTTTCCATGGGACTTCCGATGAGTCCTACTCTTTTTACTCCGTCCGCTGTGATGGGCAGAGGAGCCGGCTTTACTCCTCTGGGCCTTTTCTTCTTCCAGTTTCTTCATGAGGGCGGTGTGCCGCATGACATTTTCCACGGTCAGGTCTGGGTTAATGCGCCTAATGATTTCCATCTCCACTTCCCGGGGGATCGTAGCTGGCGTGTCCTCGTCTCGCAGGGGCCACTCTTCAGGAGGAAACTGGGCAGAAAAATTGGCCAGTTGTTTGGTCTTGTCTTTTTTAAAACTTAGCCGGAATAACTTGAGCCCGAATTTTTTTGACTGCTTTTCACTGTCTTTAGGTTTTGAGAGGGTTTCTGTCTTGTAGGAAAAATTTACAGTACTTTTGCTCTTTTCAGTGGGTGGCACCTGGCACAGAGAAGGGGGGCAGTAAGGGTCTTTGCAGTCCTTGGCAGACTTCCTCTGCAGGGTGGGTGCATGCGTGCTGTGCACGTCTTCTCTGCAGCAGTGGCAAGAGTCGCAGTGGTTTCGGGGCAATGTCCTTTCCCTGACACAGCCTGAGGCAGAGGGCGTGATGGTCCCGGGTTGCGGAGAGGTGCACTGAGACCGGTCAGGTATCCTCTCGTCCAAATGGTACCATTTACTGTTAGTTCTTATGAGGGAAGGAGTTATGAAATAGGTCTGCGGGGTCACGATGAAGTAGCCATCTGGAGTTGGGTAGATTTTCCTCTCCCGTACCAGCGTGTTCAGCGTGTGCCGCAGAATTTCTTGGCTTGGGGTTGGAACACCTGAAACAAAACAAAACAAAACAAAACAACAACAACAAAATCCACTTGTGAGAATCAAGACAGAACATGTTGATTCCTGATTTCCAGGATTCTATTCATTATGCCAAGATGCCAAGTACCATGACATGGCCAGGAGGCACTATTCAGACAAAGGTGTTCATTAAGTTCAGTGCAAATCCTCGCCTTCTTGGATAACTCCTAAATTACTACCCACAGAATGAGCAGATATAAAAGCTGTGAAGACAGAGATGGAAGTTAGGTGGAGACAGATTGCTACTGCTGTTACCTGTTGTTTGAAAGACAGAATATTTTAAATGAGAGAAAAATGAAAAATGTTTTCCATAATATGATATAAAAGCAACTAGAGAAGCAGAGTGAAAGTATCTACCTTGATATTAAAAAACACATCTAACATATATGGAGGCTACCACAGAGGAGTTACTGTATGTGCTCATTGTTAAAGATTTGACTTAATAAACTTAGTTTTGTGAATTATATAAAAGGGCAGCTAGACTTGACTACTGGTTATGATGTACCCTCTAATTTTGGAGTCATCGCCTTCCATTTGGAAGCTGACTGCAGCACGGGTAAAATTCACGTAAGAATGTTCTCCTTTTTGGTGTCAGTCAGTAAGATGAAGGTGGTTTTTCTAATTTCTAACCAAAGCGCCCTAATAAATACACAGTGAAGGCTTTGACACTCTATATCTGTTTGTCCAAAATTGCCATATTGGCTAGAATAGAAACACCAGATAAAAATGACGAAAGCTTCTTTGTATGACTGATCATTGTTTTCAAAGGGTTTTTGTGCATGTTTATGCCTCATCTACCTTAAGAGACAGAATTAAGAGTATAAATTCTTAAGAGAGTTTAACTTCTCCAGGCTCCAGCCCACTTCATTTCTTGGGTATTCTTCCTTTCTCAGTGCCAGGCACATAAAGGGTGATAATACTTAGAAGATTGATCTGAAATCGGTCAGGTTGAATCATATGAAACTGCCACTATGTAACCATCTGACTCACAAAAGTAGCAGCTTCATGTGGTTCAGCCTAACACGAATAAGGCAGTGGAAGGTGGAGACCAAAAGGCTGGGCCAGGCTGCTGGACTGAAACCCTTGCCCTGTCATTGCTGGCTGGCGTCGCTGGTTGAATTACGCACTCCCCATCCCAATTTGTATGTTGAAATCCTAACCCCTAATACCCTTTTAAATATGACCTTATTTGGAGAAAGGGTCTTCAGAGTCAAGTTAAAATGAGGTCATTAGAGCGGTCTCTCATCTAATATGACTGATGTCCTTCTTCTGAAAAGGGGAAAGCTAGAGACAGAAAGGCACAGAAGGAAGACACTGAGGAGACACAGAGAAGGTGGCCATCCATAAGCGGAGGACAGGGGGCTCACAGCTCTCAGAAGGACAACCAAGCCTGCTGAGATCGTGATTCTGGACTTCTGGCCTCCAGAACCGTAGGACAATAAACGTTGGTTGTTTGAGCCACCTGCACTTTGTGACAGCAGTCCCAGCAAATGAAGACAGCTGGCACCACCTCAGGCAGCTCGGCCTCTCTGAGCCTTCATTTACTGTCATCACAAGGTGGATAGCAATAGTACCTGTAGCCACTGGGCTGAGGTAAAAGGAGTTTAGTGTGTGTGGAGCAGGGCACAGCACACAGGGAGTGCTCAATAAATATCAGCTGGGAGTTAGTCTCCACTTCGGGTCGGGACACACGGAAAACCAGATTGCCTTCAAACAACGATGTGCACCAACCTAGAACACCTGGGTGAGCTGAGCTGCTTCAACTCCCCAAGTCCTTCCAAAGTAGGAAATCAAGGTATTAGAAATGGCCTGGAATTCTCAAGGGGAGAAAATCCATGAATGCGAGGTAACATACACACCCATTTGTGTGACCATCTTCAGAAGGCATCCTTAGTGACCAAGGCAAAAAAGGTAGCATTGTTCATAGATAATGTATTAATATCATTATTTAATTTTTGAGTTGCATGGTTTCCTTTTAGTCTAATACTTTACTTCTGGTAAGCTAACATTAGTTTTTATACAAATGATTTTAAGACCAATAATAACAAAATTTGTATTTGAATTTTATAATGCTTTCTGTGCAAAATAGAAATGAATTTTTTTCTTTTTTTTCTTTGAGACAGGGTCTCACCCTTGCGCAGGCTGGAGTGTAGTGACAAGATCTCAGCTCACTGCAGCCTCAACTTCCCCAGGCTCAGGTGATCCTCCCACCTCAGCCTCTCGAGTAGCTGGGACGACAGACACACACCAAAACACCCGAGTAGTTTTTATATTTTTGTAGAGATGGGGTTTCTCCATGTTGCCCAGGCTGGTCTTGAACTCCTAGGCTCAAGCAATCTTACCGCCTCTGCCTCCCAAAGTGCCTTCCACTGAATAACTTCAGGGGACACCAGTGACATGGTATATACCTTCTGAGATGAGGGCACACCTCTGCACCGCAGTCTCACGAATGATGCCCACTGTCATTGTTTGGCACAGTAATCAAGATAGCAAGCCCATGTTTAAAACTGACCACATCTTAAATGGTAGCATACTTTCAGTCAACAATATGACAAACTTCCTCAAAAACTCGTAAGGTTCATTTATAAGTATTCATGAGTGACCAGTTTACCATGGCTCCTAATAAGGGAAAGCTGAGGTATGCATGATAAAAATAGCTATTACTATAAAGCAAAAGTTTAATTTTATTATAGAATTTGCTGACTGTAGGTCTTCCAAATGATGATCTTAGGAAACTCATAAAGCTATTAATATATAGAATCATGACTACAATGCAATCATCTTTACTTAAAATTAAAAACAAGTTCTCTGGTGGTTCTCAAATGAAAGAATAAAAAGAAAAATAGAGAAAAAAATTGAGAAACAATTTTCTATTTCCATAGAGTATTTGTGCTTAAATTTTCTTATGTCTTGGGTTTCCAGGTATATCAATCAAATGATGTTTAATTTGCTAATGCACACTAGAAACATTCTTTGCCCCCATCCAATCCATTTTCCATGCTATGACCTGAGAGTTTTCAGACTTAACTGAAAGTTGCTTATGTTTATGATTATCGTTTTATTATTAAGCCCTAGTATACTGACTGATCATCTATGAAATTCGGGGTTCTACCAGAAATCTGTAGGGTTGACCTGAGAAAGTGATGGTTGTGATGGATATTTAACATTTGCATACTCCACTACTTCCAAATTGGACTCTGAAAGTTTATCATGAATTCAGATGTTGAGGGCTTAAAGAATAAAAATACACTTTACATCCTAACAGGCCTGAACCTGACCTCTTCCATACCTTTACATTTTTCAAAGCAAAAATAACTATTTAAAAACACTGCATGACGCTGTGATCTACTTGGATCTACGTATTGCGCTTTTTTTTTTTTTGAGATAACATCTCACTCTGTCACCCGAGCTAGAGAGAAGTGGCACAATCTCGGCTTGCTGCAACCTCTGCCTCTCAGGTTCAAGTAATTATTGTACCTCAGCCACCCGAGTAGCTGGGATTACAGGCACGTGCCACCACGCCCGGCTAATTTTTGTATTTTCAGTAGAGATGGGTTTCGCCATGTTGGCCAGGTTGGTCTGGAACTCCTGGCCTCAAGTGATCCACCTCAGCCTCCCAAAGTGCTGGGATTACAGGTGTGAGCCACCACAATCAGCCTCTGTGTAATGCTTTAGTTCTGTAAATCTGACAAACTGTCAGAACAGAGAGCACGTGGACCTGTTCTGTATGATAAGCACTTTTAAGTGAAACCCTTTAATAAGCCTTGTTAGATTATTCTTGTTTGTGTAGAACGCTGGCTGAAGAAGAATTCGAGAAGAGCTGACACATATAAGGAGAGGAATGGGAGACAGAACACAGTGAATGTAATATTAATGTTCTCCAGCAATCTCTAAAGTCAAGTTCAGCTCCATACCTAGCCTTATAGGTCTATCTCTATGTCCCTGAAGACCAGCCTTCCTCCCAGAAAGATTCAGTTGTAACAGCTTAACAGGTACCAGACCAATTTAAATGATCATTCTGGATGAACGGATGCATAGTTATTTAGAAATATGAGAAGCAAGTATTATTCTTTATAAACCTTTCAAAAAATATTCTTGATTCTGTAATGGAAACTGATAGATAAAAGTTGTTGAGTTGGTTTTCAAGAATTCAGCCAACTTTTTTTCACTTTTATAGAAAAGTGAGAAAAAGGTTTAAGTTTTGATGTATCAGAAATTTTTACTAGAAGACTTTTCACTAAACTTTCTTTAGAATATGGATACCCAAAACAAGAAAAGAAGCCAAATTCTAGACTATACTTTTGATTCATAAAATATACATTAAATATGAGATTCAAATATTTTAATAATACTTTGGCCCAAAAACTTTATTTTTCAGTAGTAAGATATAAAAGAACTACTTTATTCTTGTCTTTAAAAAACAAAAACTATAAATACGATCTTTAAATCCCTCCAGAGTTTTAGCACTGTCATGAAAATATGATTTTCAAGTAGAATTTAAAGGGTTGGGTTTTCTAAAATATTTTCTTCTGCTATAGCTTAAGTGATAGCAAAAGACAGACCAAAAAAAAAAAAAAAAAAAAAAAAAAGCAAAGGAAGGAAGGAAAGGAAAGGAGAAAGGGAGCTAAGAAGAAAGGAAACAAGGCAGGCAGGCAGGAAACAAACTTTGATATTTTATGAAATACAGTTTAAAATCTGGAGCTATTGTTGAACATAACTTTAAATAGTTACCACCATGCCCTAGCCCAGGGGTCAGCATACTTTTTCTGTAAAGAACCACGTAGAAAATATGTTAGGCTTTTAGCCATACGACCTCCATTGCCACTACTCAACTCTGCCACTATTGCATAAGGAGCCAAAGATCATTCATGAGCAAATGGGCATGGCTGTGTTCCAATAAAACTTTATTTACAAAAACAGGTGGTGGGCCACACTAGGCCTGCAGGTTAGCAAACTCCTGTGCTAGACTCGGGTTTGTATGGTGTCCCTGCAAACTTCTGAGGCTGACAAATGAGTCATCAGTGTCACACAGAAGAAAAGGCTCCTCTGTCTGTCTGAAAACCAGGGCTTTGGGATTTAAGTTCCTTTGCCATAAAAGCTAGCAAAACAGTTATTCTTTCAAGTACAAATGACCTATGGATTACTCCACAAAGCATTCCAAGTTAGTGATATTGTTATCAGCTGCTTGGCAGTGAGGAGCATCTTACTATTACACACTGGCTCTGTGTTCTTTCTATTCTTTATAGCCCAGAAATGGGTGGTATATAAGCAACTTTAGAAACGCCGTGTGATTTCTCATGAAGCTAAATAAAAATACAAGGATTTAAAAAGCTGCTGGGTTGTTCAATGTCAGAAGTGGCTACGCACTCACAGGGCAGAAAGCAGGTCCTTCCTCCAAGACCGTCGTGTTTGCCAACACTATCTGTCCCCACTTAGGTGGCTCTCACCTGGGATTCTGTTTCTCTCACTACTGAAAGGAAAGGGGTTTGCCTAGGACTTAACACAAAGAGATAGGCAATCAGATAGTGAAGACGATTCAGAGATACTAAAATGCTAGAAAGCTTAAAATAATTTGTATGTTGCAAGGGTGGGTTCATGTTAGAGATTTTGAACCATATACATATTATCAAACATAGTAATTAGAATATTGAAAAAGGAGGAAATATCACAAGGAGAGGGAGAAAACGTTTCTCTGGGACACAAGGAGAAGCAGGGAAACCAATGTGGTAGATAAGATCTCTACTTAGCTTAGAACTAGTCCTCCCGTTCTCTTCCCATGTGTGGAGTGCACTTCCCCACACCTTCACTTTCAGTTTAGCAGGTTTGCTTTGGTCACTGCAATGTTAATGGGGCTGCCATGAACAAAGCTTGAAGAGCAATGGGCTTGTGCTCTGGTGCCTCTGACATCCCACGAGTGAAAGAGATCTCCATTTGCCCCCTTTTCTAAACAGGATGGGTACAGATGGAGCAAAACTACCCTGCTGGACCCCACCTGGATCAGCTGACTCCTGGGGAACCCACAGAGGCGTGAGTGAAATCTGTGCTTGTTGCCATAGGCCTTTGATGTTCTGTAGTTGTTTGTTACCCAGAATTTTTGTAGCAAAAGCTAACTGATACAATTAACAGCTTATATTTACTAAGATCTCTTCTAAGTTGAATGAAAAATACATCAAACGTTCCCTTTTAATATAATCTCTATTTCAATCTAGAAACAGGCTGAGTCCACACCAAGTTGGTAAACTGGTAGCCTGATAATGTATTTCATTTGACTTGCACGTTGCTGGCACACAAATGTTAAAACGTATACACACATACAATTGTCAATATTTAAGAAATGTAGAGATTTCCCATAAGACCAAATTTCCAGATTCTCTTGAAACATAAGACTGGCAGCTCTGGCAGGATGTCCATTGGGGGTGGGGTGACAATACACTGGCTCTCTTGAGAGACGGTCCTGCATTCTGCAGCTTGTCACCCTTCCTAACGCCCTCCAGCACGAAAGCATCAAATGCCACTCGCACAACGGCTGGGCTGTTGCCTCCTTTTTATAATATTTAAGAAAAAAGTAAATATTTTATTTTTTAAAAATGAAATCCTAATTTATCAAATATTCTTTTCTTAAAACTCATCAAGCCATGACACAAATAGGTAAGATATGTTAATTTTTGACATGACCCTTTCTGCAGTTTAACTCCCCAGGACTAAAGTTTTCAGTTGTTGAACCCTCACATTCATGTATTTAAAGATTAGATTGCAAAGATGACTGGAGTCCGGGTCATTTTTGCCAGATCCTTCATGAATTCTGAATTGATTTCTTCCTCTCGGTGCCAATTTGA
>NW_012106697.1:4455912-4466822 GCF_000951045.1 Mandrillus leucophaeus | reverse complement strand
ATGTTCTGTAGTTGTTTGTTACCCAGAATTTTTGTAGCAAAAGCTAACTGATACAATTAACAGCTTATATTTACTAAGATCTCTTCTAAGTTGAATGAAAAATATATCAAACGTTCCCTTTTAATATAATCTCTATTTCAATCTAGAAACAGGCTGAGTCCACACCAAGTTGGTAAACTGGTAGCCTGATAATGGATTTCATTTGACTTGCACGTTGCTGGCACACAAATGTTAAAACGTATACACACATACAATTGTCAATATTTAAGAAATGTAGAGATTTCCCATAAGACCAAATTTCCAGATTCTCTTGAAACATAAGACTGGCAGCTCTGGCAGGATGTCCATTGGGAGTGGGGTGACAATACACTGGCTCTCTTGAGAGACGGTCCTGCATTCTGCAGCTTGTCACCCTTCCTAACGCCCTCCAGCACAAAAGCATCAAATGCCACTCGCACAACGGCTGGGCTGTTGCCTCCTTTTTATAATATTTAAGAAAAAAGTAAATATTTTATTTTTTAAAAATGAAATCCTAATTTATCAAATATTCTTTTCTTAAAACTCATCAAGCCATGACACAAATAGGTAAGATATGTTAATTTTTGACATGACCCTTTCTGCAGCTTAACTCCCCAGGACTAAAGTTTTCAGTTGTTGAACCCTCACATTCATGTATTTAAAGATTAGATTGCAAAGAATGACTGGAGTCCGGGTCATTTTTGCCAGATCCTTCATGAATTCTGAATTAATTTCTTCCTCTCGGTGCCAATTTGAAAAGTATTGCAGCTGAAGCAGTTAAGTTATTTTTTGATGTCATGCAGGTGCCTGAATTTTTAATTACAGAAGTAAGGAAAGCTTCTGGTCAGTTTTGGGGAAGAGTTTTTTCCTATTATCTTTAAACATAGGAAGAACAGTCCATGTGAAGTCCTAGAGTGACCAGAGCACACCGCCACCTGGAAAACGCTCCGTTCCCGCCTCGTTACCTGGGAAACACGTGGTCAGGTGTTCCATCAGTGCTTCTTGGGTGACAGGTTTTCTTGCCGAGTTCATTGCTGAGATGGCCAAGCAGAGGATTTCCCCGAGTGGAATAAACTGAGACTGACTGATGGGAGACATACTGATTGGTGATACATCACCTGCGGAAAGACAGTTTTCAAGTGAGCGGTTCATTAAAAGAGCCGGTCGTCTGTCAGACACACACCTTCACCCGTCCACACCCCTCCCACCTTCACGTGCCCACCCAGCCCTGGTCTGATGAACACAGTCAGCTCCGAACACAGAACTGCTTGCCAATTCCACTCTGAACACAGAAGCCACAGCCAATCCCACTCAGGTAGAAAGACTTCCACACGCAGTGGAAGCTCCTACTGCCTCAACAAATAAAACCGCCCTTTAACATCTGAGATCTCATTTAAATAGTCCTAGTACTGAAAGTCTTGCCACAACAGGCTTTTATTTCCGTTTTTATTAACTTGGAGCTGATTTATTTAATAACTGCCAGTCATATCCCGACAAATTGCATTTGTGTAACTTGATGATTCATTCATTCAAACACTGAACGCCTTTACGCATCTGCTGGGGGCACAGGAGCTGCAGAGAGTGAGTGCGCGCCTCTCCCCAAACACCTCTGCCCTCAGTTTCTATTTAAGTGGAGGAGACAGACAAGTAGATCAAAGTTCCCAATGTTGTGTGGCAGGCTCACAAGAGAACAGAACAACACCTGGGCGCTGCGAGAGGGAGGATAACGGTGCACGGGGAGGTGAGGGTGGGGCTCAGAAGCAGGAAGTTCCAAGGTTCCACCAAGGAGGTGTAATCTGAACCCAGTGCTCAAGAGTAGGCGTGTCCCTGCGGGGCTGGGACCTATAAGCAGATGTTCTCTGGGGCACAGAAGAGAAGGGGGACAGGTAGGTAGGGACGACCATGAACAAAGAGCTGAGTGTCCAAGCTCTGCATTCTATGAGGGGTGGTGAGCCGTGGAAGGCCAAAGGCAGGTGTGGATTTCAGAAAGATGACTGTGGTGGTCGTGGGGATGATGGCCTGGGAGGGGTGGGAGAAGGCAGATTACAATTCCCTCAGAGACTGTGGCCTGCTGCACACTAAAAGGGCCCGTGGAGGCAGGACAGGCTGAAGACCCCTTATCGGAGGGGTGATGGACGGTGACTCTTGAGATGTCAACCTACAATGCAAATATCGGTCTTCATTTCTCGTCTTTATGCCACAGTGCAGTGATTTTCCAGTGATGCTCCAAGGATGCCTAGAATTTCCTGGAATATTTCTGGTACAGAGGTGCCCCCAGCAGAAGCAGAGGCTGGGAGAGCAGGAAAGTCAACTTCTGTCACCTGAGTGCCACCTGTTTTATACCTGGGGTTCTCCAAGGTTGCACTTGAAAAGACGTCCTACACAAAGAGGATGCAAATTATCAACACGGTAGAACACAGAGGGGCTCACGGGGTCTGTTAAGTTTCTAATCTGATTTCCTAAATGTACGTACATAATCTCTCCTTTTTTGTTTCTGAAGCACGTAACAAGCTACCATGGCTGACCAAAGCCGAGACTCGGGTGGGCCGGTGGCATCAAGTAACACCCTCCCTGACAAGGTGTCTGGCTGCTCTGGCGTGGACCAGCCTCCTCACTGTCAGGTACTTAAAGCCGTGCCCAGCCATAGTTCCCAGTTTGCAGGAGGAGTGCAGGGTCCCTGCTGCTCTGATGGGCTAGACGAGAAATGGTTTGCTAGACGAAATCAGGCACCTGGGCCTGGGATGAAGATCAGCATGTGTGGGGGGAGTCCAGCAGGTGCCTCGGACAAAGCAGCAGGACTCTAGCGCCCAAGGCCCAGGCCTCACCCCCTTCCCAAACCCAGCGCAGTTCAATGCCCCCCTTCCCTGGACCACATGGGGCTCCCATCAGCTCTACTGTAGCTCCACTCTCTGCAAGATGGATATGAGAAGGATAAGACATTGTCCCAGTGGCCAGAGGGAGACAGGAGCACCCACATCCAGAAAAGAAGGAAGAGAGAAAAATCAGCAGAAGCCAGGAACTGACCTAGCTCAGAAGCCACACATTTCTGGGGCCTATGGGTCACAGGCATCAAAAAGAGACGCCCTCGGAAAAATTCTTGTGATATTTTGTGGGGCAGTAGCAGGTGAGAGTGAGCGTGAACTTGGGCCCATTTTGGGGGATGTGAGTTTCACTCATTGGCTTGTGAACCTCAATTCATATTGGTGACTCAAAAAAGACAGAATGATGTGGGCTAGGACCACCTCAGTGGGCAAGTTTGCAACTGCCTAGAACAATGTATTTAAATCTTAAAGAAAAGACTTGTCATATCCTTTTTTACCCCCCAAAAAAGCTGTCTTTGTTTGTTTGTTTTGTTTTGTTTTGTTTTGAGACAGGGTCTGGCTCTGTGGCTCGGGCTGGAGTGAAATGGCACAATCATAGCTCACTGCAACCTTGAACTCAAGAGATCCTCCCACCTCAGCCTTCCAAATAGCTAGGACTACAGTCTGGCCACCTCTTAAAGAGCTGGCACTACAGGTGTGAGCCACCATGCCCAGCCCAAACAAAGTCTTATTCTAAAACCTAATGTGGGTTGGGCGTGATGGCTCACACCTATAATCCCAACATTTCTAGCAGTCAAGGCAGGCTGACTGTTTGAGCCCAGGAGTTTGAGACCAGCCTGGGCAACATGACGAGACCCCATCTCTACAAAAAATACAAAAATTAGCTGGGCATGGTGGCACATGCCTGTGGTCCCAGCTGCTTGGGATGCTAAGGTGGGAAGATCGCTTGAGCCCGGGAGGTCGAGGCTACAGTGAGCTGAGATTGCACCACTGCACTCCAGCCTGGCCGACAGAGCAAGACCCTGTCTCTAAATCAAAAAATACATACAAAATATGTAAAGATTGGCTGAGTGCTGGTGCGAGCTGCAGCGGAGGTGGGAGTTGGGAAGTTCACCTGTTTGGCCCCGCCCTCCCCACAGCAGGCCCTACAGCTCAGGCACAGACAGTCTGAGACACTGGCCTGTGGTTCCTTCTCTCTCACTCCACCTCCACTGGATAGGACAGGGGCACTGAGGCCAGCTTTCTTACAGAGGTGATAAGTTAGCCCCTGAAAGTCACCCGGGATGATTTTAAAAGTCAGATGAAAAGGAAGGTAGGATCAGCAGGCAAAGAGGGAGAGGATCAATGCAGATTCCAGAACCTCTGGACTTGGGTATCACTTGAGAGGTTAATACCTTCTAATGTGTGCCTATTATATAACTAAGAACATCTCAGAAGATGAAAGATACTAAAATACCAACTATGATCCCCAAAATGCAGGTCGGACTATTTCCAGATTTTTGTATAGGTCATAAGAAGAAACTCGAACTCTCTGTAAAAAAGAAATGACTATTAGCAAAATTAACTGCTTAAGTTTAGGTCATGATTGTCCTTACGGATTTAGCGGAAACAATTTGTTTGGTTTCACTGCCATATTCTCGGTTAATTTCTTTTCATTCATTGCAGCCAACTCCAAGAGGCAGCATGTTTTAAGTGTGTCTGAATGGCATTTGCTTTGGAAAAGCTCAGTTTCACTATAATAATGAATATGGGCAATAACTTTTAACTCAGAATGTAGAACAAAATGGAATTTGGATGTTCTAAATAACTGTTGCCACCTCATCTCATTTTTGTGTTGCACTAAGATATATTACTTTCAACTCCTTTCCCATCCCCGAGCCCATCAGCAATGCTGTCTAGACCCTAATGCTGCCTGGTCTGTCCCCTGGATTCTATCCCTGGAGCTCCCTCGAACTGCCATCATCTCTCACCTGGTCCATCATAACTTGATGATGTTCAGCCTTCCCTCCTGCCTCCAACACTCCCCTCTCCACAGAGCAGCTAGGGTCCTCTTAGGAAAACAAAAAGCACACCACTTCCCTGCAAAAAATCCTTCAGGGACTGCCTACTGCACTTAGAAGAAAAGCTGAATTCTTTGGTAGGCCTACAAGGGCCCGCATGGTCTGAACCTGTCCACCCAATGCTAGGACCACTCCCCACCTCCATCCTTACTTGCCACTCACAACCTCCTCTATTCTTTGAGCATGTCAGGCATTTCCTCAACTCGAGGTCTTTGTATTTTTTTGTGCCCTTGGCCTGGGATGCTCCTTGGGTTGACCTTTCAAGACTGGCTTTTCATGCTTTAGGTCTCAATTCAAATGGCACCTCATCAGAAAGCCCTAACCTGACTGTCTGGTCCACTGCCGTTCCAACACAGCCGAGTTTATTGTCTTCTCTCCCTGCATGTGTGCGTGTGGGTTTGGTTCACTGGTTTGCTGTCTGTCTCACCCACTCGAATGTAAGCTCCGTGACAGAAGGCAACGTGAATGCCACATTCCCAGCACCTAGAATGATGCGGTGCTTACCCAACAAATATTTGTTGAATGAATGAATATCCATTTTTAACATTATAATCCAAGGAATTTCTTAGTAATCTTAAAGGATTGTAATTTTATTAATATTTTTGCTAAATAATAGCAAACAAACAAAAAGAGAATAAATTTAGCCATGCAATTTCTAAGACTCCCCCAATTAACTGCATGAGCAATAGTCCTCCAAACACAGCAGTTACTATAGAAAAATAACTTTATAATACAACTATTATATAGCAATAAGAAATTAAAAATTAAGAAAAATGAGTAAATTTTTTAAAAGAATAATTATATATTAAGTGAAGTTTAGAACATGCATTTAAGATCTGTATTAAAGGAATCACCAGTGTCTCTCAACACAACATAAACATATTCAAGTTTACCATAATCTTCTGTGGATCTTATATAAACCTGCTTAATGAGCCAACTAGTCATATTTAAGACCAACATGGCACATGTATACATATATAACAAACCTGCACGTTGTGCACATGTACCCTAGAACTTAAAGTATTAAAAAAAAAAAAAAGATATGCTACCAGAAAATTCTTCCAATTACTGGACCACATTTATTTCTTCAAAGAAGAAAAAACAGAATGTAAGTACTGCTAAAATATTGTTGGTCATGATAATCTACATAATCTACAGAAACTACCATATTTTGCATGAAATATGAATTATAACTTACTTGTCTATAATTTATAGGATGGATTTTTCTGTCTTCAGAATTAGTTCAGAACACATTCATAACAACAACTCATCTTAAAGCACACTGGCACTTTGTCAGCTACAAAATTCTTTCTAAACTGCTATAATTCTGTCCTATTGTTCTAAAAAAGAAGGAGTAGATAGGTTTTAGTTCAGCTTTATTTTCTTACGAACATCCATTTCAGTACAGTCCTCAGAGGACTTTTGTCAAATCTAGGCTATTTCAGATAAAACCAAACTCGGTGTCCTGGACAAAGGAAGCATTCCATAGATTTTTAAGTGAGCTTAAAATGTGAAAAGACATGAAAGGATTACAATTGTAAGTAAACTTCTGTTTTAAGAGCATTTAACATTTAAAATGCATGAGTGAAAACATGGAGACTGCTTTCATGTGAGGTCACTGTCAGCTGACTGGCATGAAGAGAAACAGTAGCCGGGTGGATGATGAGGGGCGTGGAAGATGGACCCCCTCCAGGAGAGGCAGAACAGCCCAGGCAGCGCGGGAGGCAGCATACTGAGACCAGGCAGCGCGCGGAGCTGAGCCTGGGGAGCTGTGGCAGGTTCAGGCTCCCCTGAGGCAGGCTGGTGGTGAGATACAGAGAAAAATAGACCAACCAGATCCTGGTTGACAAGAAGGCTTAGATCTTATTCTCGACGTGGATGGGGCACTGCCCATGTTTTCATACAGACAAAAACACATGATATGCTTGTATGAGAAAATCCCTCTTGTGCAACTGAGGAGAAAGAGCTAGTGACTCCTAAAACCACTCGCGCAACGGACAACAGGCAGAGGTCCTGCAGATGCCAACCTGCTCTTTGATTGTCTACAGCTAGTCACCCCTACCTCAGGAAATAGCTTTATCAAGCGCATCCATTTTCACTATTTAAATCCCTCTGTCTACTTTCCCCGTCCAACTTTTGGCCCATTACTTTAGTTGGAGTTATTTCAAAAAAAACTCTCTCTCACATAATTCATTCTTTCAAGAAGTATCCGAATTCCTATTATACATCAAATACCTTTAAGCACTCAAGTTCTAAAACTGTTCTTATCTCGGTTCTATTTGTGCAAAAATAATAATAATAATAAAAAAGACTGTAATGAAGCCCTGTCCTTTATAAGTGGCATTTTCACTTTTTGCAGCATTAATTGAGGTTCCAGGAACTCCTCAGCCTGTGCACACGCAGGAGGCCAGCACCGCTCCTGGGATGTGACTTTCACAACAGTTTACACTCTCTCCTTCCTGGGTGACATCCGTAGCTTTCCAAAAGATACCTGCTCCAGAAGCCAACATAAAACTATGTCATCCCATCTTAAAGCACCCATCCTCATACAACTGTGTAAGAAAAGGAAAGCCAGAATTTCCCCAGGTGAACTGCATCACAGCAAACAGCCTGGAAAGTACCAGCCTCCATCCTCTATCTTAGCTTTCTTTAAATAATTTTTTTTCAAGCACCAACATTCCGTAAGAATTATCTTGTTTTCCTTTTAAGGTACTATTTTTCATTGCAAATGTGAATGTAATCTATTCTCTGGGTTGAAGAGTTATCTTTGACATTAATGAAGTTCTCGTACCAAAACAACTCACTTACAAATGCGGTTCTGAAACTGTACTAGTTTATAATTGGGAAATTTCCAATATACAAAAAGCATTTGAGAGATATTTTGATAAGTATCCAGTCTCTTAAAACAAAATACAATTATCCGCTCTGTGCCTGTTTCCTCATCTGTAAAATGAGAGTTTGGATGAAATGATTTCAAAGGTTCCTTCAGGCTCCTAAAACCTATGATCCTGTATCAATGCAGCAGAATTCTGGCATAAAAGCATCATATAGTACGGGTGTCTAGCTCTGTTTCCATCATTCTGGGGAAACTATTTTAACACTCATCGGATCTGAAAAAGTTAGGCTTTAATTTTCAAAGAAATTGCTCCATATACTGGCTAGTAATTTTTTTTTCCTTACAATAAAAGCTTCATCATTTTCTCTTTCTAAATTCAAAGTCTTGCTCAGCTTTGTTCCTCAGAACTAATGTGTGCCCCTTTTGTTCTCTGCACTGCCAAAATTAACACTCAAGTTAAAATTATAGATGCCAATAAAATCACAAGAATTAGTGGATATTGTGATTCCTCATAAAAATAGTCAAACATGTCTGTAAAATGTACTATGGGCATGGCGACAACACAACTCTATTCCTCTCAACAAACTCTTCAGATTCATTTGCCAGGTGTTATCTTATATGCCCTTGGGTTTGGGGAAATCACCTGCTTTCTGAGGTTACAGTTAAGTGAACAACTTCTCGGATGCAGCGCCTCAGACAAATCTTGTGTTTTACAATTTAATTCAATTTATTAACCCCAATTTTATGTATTAACGCTGTTTGGTTCTTTTAACAGAAGGCCTACTACAATATTTTTTAAAAAGCTCTTCTAAAAAAAAAACACACACACACATACTTCTTTTCTATGTGCTCTCTGGAAGACCACAGCACCCATATGGTGGGGCAGAGTAGACGGCTCCCGTTACCTCACATGCTCCTGCGTTTTAAGCAGCTTTCCTTTGAAACCAGATTACTATTCTTGACTTTCCAATGTTTGTATTTGACATTCAGAAGAAAACTGGCAATGAAAAGGCACTTTTACTAGTTTACTGTAGGTTTGTTTCAAATGCCACTGATTTCAAAAGTTGAAGGCTGAGCCTGTTGGCAATAGTCAACGAAGGAAACAGCACAGAAAAGGAATTTTAGAATATTTAGAGATTCTATAACAACTCTTTAAACGTTTCCTAATGCTTTACTTCAACACCTAATGGGTATCTTAAAGCAGGTCCAATTCCTAAGCTATTATTTGAGTAAATCATTTTAATCAAAAGACAGCATAAACAGAAGACATCCATCAATCATACTGAAATACAGGTGTCCATTAGCTATTACTTACTAAGAAACTTCTAATGGGAGTAGAGTTAAACAACAGTAACCATGGTGGCCAAGGGCACCAAAAAGAATGACCCCCACATCACCCGAGCCTTTGTGCTGATCAGTCTGTCTAATGCCACTAGGTGAAGTGACGAATTAATTGGCTCATTGGTCTACAGAAGAAACTCATGATCTTTCCAGTCCGCAACCTTTTGTGAGTCATATTAGCTATTGCTCTTGTTACTCAGATTTGACTAGAGATAAAAAGGTTATCACAGAATAAGCAGAGACAGACAAGGCAGAAAGGGTAGAGAGTCAGGCAGAAAGGGGCCATCCATGGGGAGGGATGGGTGAGAGCGCCCTGGCCAAGAGCCACCTTCCCCATCGCCAGAGGTGATACCTGACATCTCTGATAGGAACAACTAAAACTTTTATTGGACCATTTAGCTATTTGCAAGAGATGCGTAGCAGAAAAGGTAGGATAGAAATATGAGCCCTGGGACCAATCAGAGGCTACCGTAATTAATGCCTTTGCTAAGGCTCCCCGCTATAACCCATCAACTGCGTCCAGGGTGGTATATGTTAGGCACATGGAATAAATCTAGCCGAATGCTTTTACATGGCAGGTCCTCAAACGCATGTAGAATCAAAAGGTCCTACATACATAGACAAGAAGAGGCAAGGCCCTGCTACCTTACGAGATGTTTTCCAACACCAGCTGCCACTTGTGCTCCAGTCCTTCAACCAGAATGAAGTTAAAGCCATTTAGCAACAGGGATAAAATGATGACGAAGTACCAGTCCTAGATGACAACAATTAGCAAGATCTCCCAGATGTCCTGAAATTCTGTAAAGCACCTGACCAACAAGAGCACCTGAGTAATATGATGTCTTCCTTTTCCTTCAGTGCATCACATAGGACAGAACATAAATTCCTATTTTAAGCCACCCTGTACTTCTCTTCCATGTTCATTCTGCAGCATAACCTGGCCTAACACTAGACATTAGATGCTCCAATTTCCACTGATATTTCCCAGCTTCAGCTTATAAATCAGTCTAACAACTCTAGGTCACACATTCACTTTCCCTCCTTTTAAGTGAGAATCACCAGAGCTGTTTCTCAGTCTTTGTATTCTCTGCTTCATCAGTTTAGGGATGACAACAGTAGTGGGACTGATTTCTGTAAAATATAATTGTAATAGGACAGGAAGGCCTAATTAAGTAAACTACAAATATGGACAGGTTGACAGTTCCCAAATTACAACAAAATTATACTGATTGACTGCTACCAACCCCCCTAAAACTGGACACCCTCCTACCCCTTCCAACTGCGATGGAGGTCATTATGAAAGGCCTATGTAAGAATTCAGAGGCATGAAAGAAAGGATGGGGGATCAGATCAGATACACAGAGGAAACTTCCAAGTCCCTGTACAATTAAGTAACTTTTCTCTCTTCAATTCAGCATTACAAGATGGTGGTAAAGGCCATGGGCTTTGTAGTCAAAAGTCTAGGTTCAGAGCCCAGTTCTGCTCCTCATTGGTTGTGTGATTTGGGGCAAATTATTGAATTTTTTGAGTTTCAATTTCTTCTTTTGTAAAGTGTACATACTGATGTTTACCTCGTAGACTGAGAGGATTAAATGAGATAATGGATGTTGAGTGCTTACCCTGTCCCCGAGACCTAATACATATTTAATAAATAGTAACTAGTATTAAAAATACCTTCCCTGGTTGGGCACGGTGGCTCACGCTTGTAATCCCAGCACTTTGGGGGGCCGAGGTGGGTGGATCATCTCAGGTCAGGAGTTCAAGACCAGCCTGGCCAACATGGAGAAACCCCATCTCTATTAAAAATACAAAAATTAGCCAGGCGTGGTGGCA